>NW_010233022.1:5959-6272 GCF_000690775.1 Eurypyga helias | reverse complement strand
GCTTGCCAGCCCCGACACCCGGCAGTCTCGCATCCGTCTGTCAGGGAGCCGGGGGCGAAGCGTCTCCCTGCCAGCTGCCGGGGGACGGGGCTGGAGCGGTGCCGGGGGCTGTCCCTGGCATCCGGGGTGGGTTTGGTGCCTGTGGAGTCTGCTCCTGGCCCCGCTCTCAGGGACAGTGGGTGTATGGCCTGGCCGGTAATGGGGCTGGGGAGATTTTTTAAGTTCCCCTCCTGTGTTGTTTTCTCAGAGTCAGCTGGAAGGGTACAGGGTACCCAGTGAAACCGTCTTTGCAGGTCTGAAGCCTGTAATTGTT
>NW_010233022.1:2145-5847 GCF_000690775.1 Eurypyga helias | reverse complement strand
TAAACAAGTTGGCCCTCAGGATGGGCAGGCACAGAGCTCCTGGCCTCAGTGGCTGAGGGGTGTTTTCTCCTCCAGAGCTGGCTCCTGCGTGAGTGCTGGGGGAGATGTGGGTCCCCAGGACTCGGGGGGGCTCGCTGGGTGGGGGATGCGGCAGAACCCTCCCTTTCAGACAATGGAGTTTACAGTCTATTGTCTGGGCGATGTCGTGTGTCCTTGCCAGCTCAGGAAGCGTGTGCATCCCCGGTGGGGCCGGGGGGGTCTGCTGGGGCGTGCGAGGGACCTGCACTGTCCCTGTGCCCCGAGCCTCCACCACCTCGGGGGTGCAGGCGGATCCTGGAGCTGTGGAGCCTCGACCACCTCGGGGGTGCAGGCGGCTCCTGGAGCTTTGGAGAATTTGCCCACTGGTCCCAGTGTAATATTCAGCGCTGTCCTAATCCCATTAACTCTCCCCTTTGTTTCCCCACCTGAAACCCTTAATCTGCTCCAGCAGCTGGGGCGGGCAGCTGAAGCTGTTCCTGGGAGGATGGCTTCCCTTCGAGGCTGTGGTTTGGTGTGGGAGCACTTGATGGGATTTGGCTTTTTATCGCACTTCCCAATCTCCGGGTTTGAGACGGAGCCGCTGCCGGGCGCGCTGCCGCTCGCAGATGGCAGAGCCTTGGGGAGCGGAGCTGCCCTTGGCCCCTGCTTTGCGGGCTGGGGGAGCTGAGGCTCTCTGCAGAGAACTTGTGAGACGTTAATTGCAGCATCTGTACCGAGGCTTGTGCTAGTCTGGAAGGTTCAAATTAGGCTGTCTTCTAATTAGAAGATGTTAAAAAGAAATTTAATTTCTATTAAAAAATGCAAGTCTACCTTGGACTTTAGCTCTTGCCTTGGTTTCGGCTGGTGTTTTCCCTCCTAGACAGGAACCTCCCACAGGGCGTGGGGCACCCACTGTCACCCAGAGCCGGGGCTTGGGTGGTGGCTCTCAGCCCCGTGGGGTGTCCCAGGTCGGTCTGGGCTGATGGAAGCAGTTGGGATGATGACACCGGGGCTGCATCGTTGCCTTGAGTCGCTGCGGTGATCTCTGCGTTGGGGGGGCTGGTTTTACCCCTTTCCCCACAGATGTGGTTTGGCAAAGCAGCGGAGGATGCTGGGGGTGTGAAGGTGCAGGTACTCCCTCGCCAAATGTCTTAAAACTTGACCTAAGCAGCTCAACACCGTGCCTCTGCTTAAACTGGGATGGTTCCTGTGCCCAGGTGCCTCGATGGGCAGAGCTCCTCGCCCCCTCCGCTTCCCACGCCGGGCGCGGGAATGCCGCACGGCTTGTTGACGGCTGCGGGGGCAGCTGGAGATGTTTCTAATTAGGCAGAGGTTTGAAATACCCTTCTAAATATACCACCCCTGATGGGTTTTGCTGTGGCTGCTGTGACAAGCCCAGGGGCATTTCAACACACCTCGGTCGCTCAGCTCCGGAATCGCTTTGCAAACAGGGCAGGAGCCTCGTGGTGCGGATGCTGGGGCTTGGGGTCTGCTCTCGTTTGAACCGAGGGGGTCCTCCGGCTCCCTCCCAGCACCCTGAGCAGGAGCTGGCAGCTGGCTGGAAGTGGGATAAACCCATGGGAGGTGGTGAAGGCGAGTGAGCAGCTCCGGTGCCGGAGACCCAGACCCCGTGGTGTGGGATACGCCGCGGTGCCGCGTGGCTTTTGGGGTTGGAGGGCTGGATAAAGTGCGTGTGGCTCACTGGGGGAGGGAAGAGACCTTTGGCTGCTGTAAGGCGCCCTGCCGTAATCGCTGCGACGCGCAGGCAGAGCCCTGGTGACAAATCATTAACTTGCTCCGACAGGCCGGGTGCTGACGGGTGTTGGTGATAATTTCTTGTGAAGCGTCTGAACTTTACAGATGTAATGCAATTGGATGGAGAAACGAAGCCGGGGCTCGGCAGCCCTGTGTCCCTCCCCGCTGCCTTGGCTCTGCTGCCGGTAGCAGGGCCAGGTGGCAAAATCCCGTGTTTCTGGGCACTGCGACTGGAGCTGGGAACAGCCTGCGATCCTCAAAGCCTACACGTAACGCCTGTAATTATCGTGTTCTTAAAGGACAAGTTGTTCTTTGTGCTCTTTAAAACAAAATAATGATTTTTTTTCTTATCCAGATGGAGTTATTGTGATTAATTGCATCACGCTTGTTCTTCTTTCCATGGACAAGTGACGAGTTCCCATCTTTCCCAGCAGTTTTTCTCATGGGATCAGCAAATGCCTATCAAGGGAAGGGATGTGCCCATGTAGGTCATCCCAATCCCGCTGTCTCCATAGGTCTCTGGATGGTGGTGTCTGTGCCAGCAAGCGGGATGCTGGGAGGGGACCCCATGATGGGTCTTTGGCACGTGAATGTCCCCGATAACCCCCTCCCTGGGCTGGGACCTGCTGTGGGGCTCGCCCTGTGCAGGCAGAGCCAGCCAGACACGACTCTGGAGCTGTGCGAGGGGGAGCCGCCCCCAAATCGGGGCACACCAGAGGTGCCAGGCCGTGCTGGCATGCAGCAGTGCCGTGCACGTGGGGCAGGGAGGTAACGGTGGGTGAGCAGGGGCTGTGGCGAGCATGGTGGAACATTCACTGGAACAGGTTGCCCAGAGATGTTGTGGATGCCCTGTCCCTGGGTGTCTTCAAGGCCAGGCTGGATGTGGCTTTGAGCAACCTGGTCTAGTGGAAGGTGTCCCTGCCCATGGCAGGGGGGTTGGAACTGGATGATCTTTAAGGTCCCTTCCCACCCAAACCATTCTATGATTCTATGGTGGGGACAGTGGGGCACCCCGGGGAAGCCCCAGCCGTGGTTTAGTGGACAGTGCTTTGGCACAACTCTTGCACGAGCCCCAATTACCCAGTGATTCCCAGGGCCGTGGTGCCCCCTGCGAGGGCTCAGCCCCCTCAGCATGCTGCGTGAGGGTGGGTGTCACGCCCGGCGTTGTGCGTGCTCTCGCAGCAGGAGAATGCTTGATGGATAATACCTTGTCATTTTGGGATGTGAAGTGCCAAAATATTACAGCCTGGACTTGGCGCGTACTGGAGCTGTCAGTAGCTGTTAATCCGGGTGAAGGCGAGGCGCTTCCAGAGGCTTGGGAATGTGCTCTGCTTTGATGGAGAGCATCCGTGGAGCGGGTCGTGGCGGAGAGGGATGTGGCACCCCCGGTGCTGCCTGAATAGTGGGAGCGGAGGGCTTTGCTGGGGCGTTCGGCAGCGCAGACCGAACCTCACCAGGAGCAGCTGGAACGTAAATGGGGTGTCGGAGCCTCCTCCAGTGAGGGAGCTGGGTCTGAACAGCAGCTCTCGCGCCCCTCAGTGCCCTCCCTGAGTGACCCGAAGTTGTCGGAGCTGGTGGGGTGGCTCTGGACATGCCAGAACCAAAGGACAAAGGCAGCTCCTTTGTGTGCAGGGCCCGGGGGGGTGCTCGCGCCGTGACAGTTTGGTGTCTAACGAGAACCTGGTCGCCCGTCTCCTCCTCATTAAACTTCAAGCTGCTGTCGTTCCCCTTTGAATTCTTCCACTTATCTTCACTGTAAAGCCCCATTGAAAGGGCTCGTGGTCGCCAGGATCTGACTCCCATTGATGCTGGTGAGGTCTTGAAAAGCTCCTTTCTCTGCCTCCTCCCGCTGCGTGTTCCTGCGAGGGATCCTCTTCAAAACCACGGAAGCTTTTGTACGGCGCTGGCTCTGTCGCAGCATCTGCGGGA
>NW_010233022.1:1235-2050 GCF_000690775.1 Eurypyga helias | reverse complement strand
CCGGCTGCCCTTGCCGGGCTGCTGTGCCCCAGCCTTGCTGGCTGAGCTTCTCCAACCCCCTGGATTCTCCAGGCGGAGGGGGGAACCGGAGATGGCTTGTGTGTAGCGTAAGTGCTTCTAAAATCATCTTTTCTCGCATTGTGTTTGTTGAATTGCCTTGACTGCCTCTTTCCTTTTCTTAAAAGCCTAAGTGAGTAATTAGGATCGCTCGCAGGCTTCCTGCAGCTGAGCTCAACCCCTCCTCCATGTGACTCTGGAGCAGGGGCACCTCCAGCACCACAGCTCCTGGCAGGGCTGGGAAGGATGTGAGCACAGATGGGGCTTGGCTGGGTGTCCCCCCACATCCGGGCATCCCCCCTCGCTCTGGGTGGGGGCCAGGGCTGGATGGAGCTGCACCCCAGGTCCTGGGTCCTGCTTCTCTGCAGCCCCTGCCTGGGGCTTGGGGTGTGGGGGTGCCCTGTGCCCCTGTGCCGGCTCACTTAGGGGTGACCCCTCATTGGGGGTCACGGCTGCTGCCCCCCAAGTAGTCCCTGAGCAGTAGCTTTTTGTGTGAAGCAGCGTTCATGGTCCCCGCTGCTGGTGTGGGCAGCTCGGCTGTCCGTCCGTCGGCTGTCCGTCCATCCTGTGCGAGGCCGAAGGCTTCTCCCGGCAGCCGGAGGGAAGGGTTGGTCAGGCCCAGGGCTGGTGTTTGCCGGAGACTTCCTCCGCAGACGGTATCTGGGGGGAGCCGTGCCGCCTGGATGCTGATCAAATGGCTCTGGGGGCGGATGAGCTGCTGGCTGGGGCCTCACAGCTGCGGGGGCTTCCCCCCGCCC
>NW_010233022.1:442-1167 GCF_000690775.1 Eurypyga helias | reverse complement strand
GGTGACTGAAGCCCCTGCCAGCCCCATGTCCCACATGGGGCCCTTAGAGATGCTCCCCCAAACCTGCTGTCCCCTCTGTGGGGTCCCCCACATCTGCCTCACTGTTTCCTGGGGGGTTTCTCGCTGTTCCCAGGAGTAAGTCCTGTTTCCCGGTGCGTTTCCAGCTCTGTACTGGTGGTACTGCTGTGGTTGATAATGGCCCAGTGGGAGGGGGATAAGGGCCAGGCTCTGCGGCAATTGTCCTATCCACAGGCCTGGTCAGGGGCTGGAGCCCACCCAAGGGTCCCCATGCTGACCCCTCCAGGGCAGGTATTTTCTATATGTGCCTTAAATACCCCAGGCTCCTCCCTCCTGCATGAGCTGCTGCCCTCCCCTCTGCCGCTTCCTGGGGATGGTGGGGGTCCTGCACCCCCCGCAGCTCTTCCCCACCAAAAGCGTTGCTGGTGAACGGCTCCTGCTGATGGTGACCCCCACAGACACCCCGCTAAACACAGCCCCATCCCTCCCCTGGAGCATCACCCTGCCCATGGTCCCTTCTTGGGGGGGTCCTGGGGATGGAGAGTCCCCAAGCCATGTAACGCCTGTCCCGGTCGTCCCTCTTCCCTCTGCTCAGTTTTTTTTTGGGCTCATTAGCTCAGACCCGCTCTCCTGCCTGGAGCTTGGCTGGAGCCCATCACCCGAGCTCGTGTCTGAGGAGCTTTGCTGCCTTTTGATGTCTCTGGGGT
>NW_010233022.1:0-361 GCF_000690775.1 Eurypyga helias | reverse complement strand
CAGAGGTTTGAAATATTAAGGGCCTGTCAAAGCCCTGTAAATTGTCCCCAGTTACTGATGGTGCCCAGCCTCTCCTGCCAGCTCCAGCTCAGTGCTGCCCGGGGGGTCCTGCCCCGGCTGGGGTGGGTGTCTGGGTCCTTACAGCCCCCTCTGTAGTGCAAAAACTTTCCTGCTGTCTGCTCTGCTCTCCCCTTGCCCACCCTGTCCAGGGCAGCTCTCCAGTGCCAGCCTGGGACTGTGGGGGTCCCTCCAGTCCCGCTGCCGGGGCTCTGTGCCGGCTCCTGGCTGGGATGTGCCGTGGCTCGTGCCAGCTCCTGCACCACTGGGATCCTTGCTGCTGGGGCGGGACGAGCCCCCCCCT
>NW_010233021.1:1319-3065 GCF_000690775.1 Eurypyga helias | reverse complement strand
TTGACATCCAGCACAGTTATATTTGCTTTTGCTTGGAACAGCAGGTACTCTGAAACAAGGAGGGACAGCGGCTGTCAAGAAGCAGCAGCACAGAGCCCGGCGGTGGCCACACGCTGAGGGGACAAAGGGCAGCTGTCCCGTTGTCCCCACGAGGAGAGGGACAAGGCCAGCTCCCACGGGACCCGGTGACGGAGGAGGCAGAGGGATGCTCGCGCTCCGTAGCGGGGAAAGCGTCCGGCAGCCACGTACCGACGGCGGCGGTGTGCCCGTTCTCAGAAGCCATCATGAGGGGAGTCCTCCCCAGCTTGTCGGTCACGTCCACCTCGGCTTGGTGGCGCAGAAGCAGCTGTAAACCATGGACGTTGTCTGCAAAGGCAGCAGCGTGAAGGGGTGTCCTGGGAAAACAAAAGAGGGGGTGAAGGGGAGGGTGCAAGCACCCACCCACAAGACTGCCCAGGCCACGTTTGGGGATGTCAGAGTCCCTTGGTGCCACAGGGAAATCGCTGCAGGGGGTCACCTAGCAGCACCGGGGCGTGGGTCTGCGCTCACCTTCCTTTGGCATCTCTGCTATTAACAATCTTGGCACCTAATGCTTCCACCAGCATTTCAGCGGTGCCGTCCTGGTTGTTAATTCTGCCGGGGGGGAGACGAGAAGGAAAGGTTAGAACAAAACCAAGCAGCATTCACCCGTCTGCAAGTGGGAGCGAGCGGCGCATTCCTGGGGCTCGGATGCAAACGGCAGCTGGTCTGGAGCTGTTTAGGGTCCAACACCCCTTTACCCTTCTTGGGATCACTCGAGGAAACACAGAACCACAGCAGACAACAGCCTTGCCTGCCCCCCTGTGGCTACGGGTCCCAGGGACACACCAAGCCCCCCTTCCTGGTGGCAAAGCCTCCTCACTCCTCCACTGCTGCCGCAGCACTGTCAGCCCCAAATCCCTCTGCGCCCAGCGGGACCCCCCAGATCCTGCTCATGCTGCCCCAGACACCTGGGAGGGAGAAGGCTTGAGCCCTTCTCCAGAGCCTGATGGGAAGCCTGGAGATTTCCCGGGATGCTCCGTAGCCAAAGAACAGAGATAAGCCATCCCAGAGGGCTGGACAGGGGTGAACCCCCAGCCCTTGGCAGCTCCGTTATCCTGCTGTCACGGGAGCCTGGGACCCAACAGCCCTGCTGTCGAGACCTCCAGCACTCCCAACCGCCTCCCTGCCACATGGGAGCTGGGATGAGCCGGTGGGACCACCCCGAGGAGCTGCTGGTGCCCAGGAAAAGGCCCTTGGCAAGAAGGGCAGGGCCTGGGGTTCCTCCACGCGGACCAGTATCCCCGTCTCCCACATCACCTGGCTGGGAAGAACCCGGAGCAGGTCCCACTTACACTGCACAGTGCAATGGAGTAAAGGGGTTTCCTTCTAGGTACGCGAACGGGTTGTGTTCAAGTAACAATTCAAGACAATCTTCATGCCCTGCGAGGAGAGAGGGACAGAAATACAGCACCCAGCCCGCGGTTCCTCGCCTGGAACAGAGCGAGGAGGGCCGGAAGGGCCTTCTGGCTCTTCCCACATCCAAACAGCCGGCGGCCGCGGAGGCTGCGCAGGACCAGCGGCACCCAAGTGCCCCAATGCGCCCATTCCCAGCACGGAGCCAGCGGTTTCGTCTCCTCCCTGGCAGCGAAGCTGCTGCATTTCAGGAGGCTTTTAATTCCACACCGTCTCCTGAAGGACTTTGCTTCGCTAGCTTCCCTTTGGAAT
>NW_010233021.1:0-1276 GCF_000690775.1 Eurypyga helias | reverse complement strand
CAGCCAGGGTGATGGCCACATAATCCCATAAATCCAGCAGCCCCGGGGGACACAGCCTCAGCTGTTCTAGAGTGGCTGTTTTCCCATTTCCCTCCTTTTTTAAGGAGTTTGGCAAGGGGAGGAAAACTCCTCATCTCCCTTCCCCGATTTCTGCCATCCTTCCCACCAGGCTGGGCCAACGGCTCCCGGAGAAGCGGGGGACAGAGAAAACCTGGTTTCCCCCTCCCCATCAATATCCAGAGCAGGGGTGGGCAGGGGGGTCCTTACCACTGTATGAAGCCCAGTGCATTGGTGAGTAGCCGCTGTAGTCCACCACGGAGTCCAGGGGGTCAGTAGAGAGGGCTGCCTGCAGCAGGGTCCGCAGGATTTCTAAGTGCCCGCACGCCGACGCAAAGTGGATCGGGGTCCGGCCTTTGAAATCCCGACACAGAACGAAGGCATCGTGGTCCAGCAGAGCAGCCAGGCAGTCCTCACAGCCCGTCACGGCCTGCGGAAGAGGAGCAGGAGGTCAGATCTCACCCCACGGCCACTCTGTGCCCTTCTTTCACAGCTCCCTTCCCCAATCCTGCATCTCAGGAAGGGAAAATGGGCTCTTCCACCAAGGATTCTGGCAACAAAAGAAACCAACGGCTGGTTCTCCAGATGGGGAGCAGAAGCTGCAGGACTCCAAGTCATGCCCCGGTCCCAGGGACCTGCTCACCCAGCCAGCCCAAGGGCCCACGCCCACCCCTGGGTGCAGGGGACCCCTCACCCCTCGGTGCAGAGCGGTCCTTCCCCTCTTGTCCGCTGCATCGGCCGTGGATCCCTTCTCCAGCAAGAGGTGGACACAGTCAACGTGGCCGTTCATGATCGCCAGCATCAGTGGGGTTCTGCAGGGAGGGGAGAGGGGTGGGGGGCTTGGAAACCAGCTGCCTTCAAGCATCGCCCTCTCCCCCGTGTCCCAGCCGCCCTGACCCTGCGCCCAACAGATCCCAAGAGAAACATCCAGACAAACTCACTGGCCGTGGATGTCCATGACGTCGGTGATGTCTGCCCGCTCCCCGCTGTCTATCAGGAGGTGCAGGGAATCCGTGTTCCCGTTGGCAGCTGGAGACAACGCAGGAGGAAAGGAGGAGTCACACGCACATCCCAATGGGTCACCCCCACCTTCCCGCCACTGCCGCAATCCCACGGAAGGGGATCGTGCCCGGCAGCCAGGCACACGTGGCTCAGTAAATTCATGATGTGGTTGCCAGGTTACCAGATTGATTCGAACGGTTTGGGTTGGCAGGGACAT
>NW_010233020.1:0-1668 GCF_000690775.1 Eurypyga helias | reverse complement strand
CTCCCCGCCCCGGACTCCCACGTCCAGCAAAACCCCGTTAGATTAATTAAGGAATGGTTATTCAACACGACGAGAAATGCACACAGCTTTGGAGATGCAGGGGGTTGGATGGGTGTCCTGCCGGCAAACTCCACCGGTTGGAACCGTTCCCGGGAAGGGCAGCGGAGAGCAGCGCGCCGCCGCCCCGGCTTAAGACACTTTCCTTACTTCCGACTCCAGTTTCGGGTCGGGCTTTGAGCGGGGTGGGTTTCCAACCGAGAAGCAGCTCAATGGTTTGTTTTTCCTTTCTGTGGTTTGTGTTTCGTTGGGTTTGTTTTTGTTTTGTTTTTCTCCTTTTTCTCTTGTTTTAACGATTAATTTGGAATAGGAAAGTCAAAGGAGATCGGGGAGGGAGGGAGATGAGGTGGGAGAGGACGTTCTCCCCCTCCTCCAGTTTAATAAGCACCAGAGTATTCAAGTCTGTCCATTCTGAGATTCAGAGCTGCTTCCGCAGTCAGCAGGCAGAAACTAAACCTTTCTCGTAAGAGCAGCGTCGTTTTGGTTGGGGTGCCTCATCATCATCATCTTCCTCCTCATCTTCCTCCTCTTCCTCCTCCGATGATGAGCTGTCCAGTGTTAAATCCACAACATCAGCAGGGGCCTTGCCGTTCTCACCGTTACCGTTCGGAGTGGGCAGCAGCCCGTTCACATCTGAGGAACCTGAAAGAGGTGGGGGAAGAGAGAGGACTAATTAATTAATCACAGAACGGTTTGGGTTGAAGAGACCTTAAAGCCCACCCAGTCCCACCCCCTGCCAGGGGCAGGGACACCTTCCATAGACCAGGTTGCTCCAAGCCTCATCCAGCCTGGCCTTGAACACTTCCAGAGATGGGGCATCCACAGCTTCTCTGGGCAACCTGTCCCAGTGCCTCCCCACCCTCTGCGGGAAGAATTCCTTCCTGATGTCCCACCTCAATCTCCCTCTTTCCATTTAAACCCATCACCCCTTGTCCTGTCACTCCCTGCCCTTGGCAAAGGGTCATGGGGACACTTTGTGCCCCGTTAGGGGATGCCCCGACACTCTCGGTCTCTCATGGTTCCCGTGTGAGCAGGTTGGAGGAGAACAGCTCGGGGAGGGGATCAACAACCACCCTCCAACTGCCCGAGCACTTCGGGGCTGACACAAGTTCAAGGGCACTGTCCAAATGCCCCCAAGACGGAGGGTCCTGGGGCATCGACCCCTCTCCAGGGAGCCTCTTCCAGGGTTCGACCACCCCCTGTGGAGAGAAACGCTGCCTCACGTCCAGGCTGAACCTCTCTGGAACAGCTCGGGGAGGGGATCAACAACCACCCTCCAACTGCCCGAGCACTTCGGGGCTGACACAAGTTCAAGGGCACTGTCCAAATGCCCCCAAGACGGAGGGTCCTGGGGCATCGACCCCTCTCCAGGGAGCCTCTTCCAGGGTTCGACCACCCCCTGTGGAGAGAAACGCTGCCTCACGTCCAGGCTGAACCTCTCTGGTGCAGGTTTGAGCCATTCCCACACATCCTGTCCCTGGACCCCAGGGAGCTCAGCACCACATCCCCTCCTCGGGAAGCCGCAGAGAGCCACGAGGCCGTCCCTCAGCTCCTTCTCTCCAAACAAGATGAGCCCGGAGCACTCGGCCGCTCCGCAGAGCCATGCCTTCC
>NW_010233019.1:6372-6587 GCF_000690775.1 Eurypyga helias | reverse complement strand
GGGGGAAGGGGCTGTGAAGGTGGCTGGGGACTGCGGCACGACAGCCCCTTCCCTCTGCCTTCGAAGGAGCAGTGAAGCTCCACGCTGGGCCCTGCAGGGGCCTCGGGGAGACGCCAGCCCTGGCAGGGTTTGCTCTGCAGGCACAGCCGGGGAGAAATTCCGCATGGCTGCTGCCCAGGACAGGGAAAAAGGTATTCCCAGGAGCAGCCGCGGGG
>NW_010233019.1:4659-6036 GCF_000690775.1 Eurypyga helias | reverse complement strand
CAGGAGCAGCCGCGGTGCAGACGACGGGGACAGGCGGCCACACTGCTGCAGAACTGCATTTGGACCAGACCCATCCACGCAACCGGCGGGACCCGGGCTCCAGTTTGGTTTTAATTGGCACGACACTGAATTCCACACTCCTCCTCCGTGCTGTCGGCTGGAACCCCACGGCAAAAAGCCCCCGAGGGGGTAACGAGCCAAGCTTGGGGTGCAAGGCTGCTCTCCCCGCTCTGCCTCGCCCAGGGATGGATGGCATCCACCCTGCTAAGCCCTGGCCCGCAGCCCACCCTGCCCCAGCCCGCAGCAGCGGTGCCGGTAGCGGCAGGGGGATCCCCCCCAGTTTTGGGGGCCGTCGCCGGCTTTTGGGTTGTACCTACGCAAGCGCCGGCCCCAAAGACCTCACCCTGCAGACAGCGGAGGCAAACCACGGGGAAGGAGGTATTATTAGCACATTTTATAGCTGGGGAGCTAAGCCACAAGGTCTGAGCCTCGTTAGCACTGAGGCTCTCACAGTGGAAAGGGACCTTAATGAGCTTTTTTCCTTGCAGTAAAGTTCCTTTATAGGGCCCAAACGCAACGAGGAATCAGGTGTTAAGTGACTCGCCCGAGGTCAGGGGAGGAACTGGTTGGGAGCTAATCCCAGAGCTGCCCAAATCCACGGTCCTTGGTGGCCAACTCATCAGTCCCTTGATTTGCAGCTCTCCCAAAGACCCAGGGGAGATGCTGGCCCCCAGGACACACACAGACTCCTGCCTCGGTCTCTGGGGTCTCCACTGAAACCAGCAGCCCCCAGCAAAAGCCTGGAGCTCCACAAGCCAAACCCTCCCGTTGCCATCAGCAGCAAAATCTTCCCATCAAGCAGTGGTGTGGGATGGCAAAGCAAACTCCTATGTTAGGTGCGAGGAAACTGAGGCGAGGAGTGGCAAACGGAGCCGGAACACAGGTCCCGGAATCTTCAAAAGATAACGGCTCCTCACTTACCCACAGGGCTCGGGCAGGCTCCGTTCGTGTTGTTCAGGTCTCCCCCGAGCATCGCCCCTGCAAAGGAATTGGAAACACAGGGTCACCGGCTGCTCGGGAAGAGGGTGAGCATCCCTCCTTTTGCCAGGGAGGAAGAGAGGGAACACAAGGGACGAAGGCAGAGGAAAATGAGTGGTGGTGCCTTCCCAGGGAAAAAATCCTGGGCAAAATGAGCAGCATTCCTGGTGATCAGGTTGGGAAACATTATCCAGGCAGATCCATTTCCTTTGGGAAGGAGCCAGGCGGCACAGGAGCCCGCTCCAAAGGAGGCAGTTTGGAAAACACTGCAGCTATTTTATTCCAAGCTCCCCTTTGGGGGACACGGGGCCGGTGCTGCCGGGGAAGAGCGCCCCAGCA
>NW_010233019.1:2297-4534 GCF_000690775.1 Eurypyga helias | reverse complement strand
AGCGCCGCCGCTCCCCGCCGTGCCGGGAAAAACCATACCAGAGGCCTTTTTATCCCCAATAAACCAAACGTTTTGCCTCCCTTGCAAAAAGATTTGATTTTTTGTTTTGTCTTGTTATTGAGTTATTTCTGAAAGCCACCTATTCACAGCCCGGGGCTGCCCGGCTGCGCCGCGGGCGATGATTTCGGCCAACAGCCGGCACGGAGACTCCGGAGCTGTGACCGCAGTCATCCCGGAGCCCTGGGCAGGGGAACGAGGAGCCTCCAATCCCAAACTCCACCTCTAACCACTGCCCAACCCTTCTCACCCCAGCTGGGGAAACCTGAGACAAAAACCTTTTTTCCAGGCCCCGGCTCTGGGCTTGTAGTGAGCTGGAGGGCTGAGCCGCTGCCGTGCAGGGAAGCGCATTCGCTCCCATGTGGGAGCACGAGCAGGGATGGCGGTGGTCCCAAAAGTATTTTACAGCTGGAAAAAGGCAAGGTGACCCCCAAAACACAGCAGCCGCAGCACGGCAGCATCTTCCCGACAAGGGATGGGGTTGCAAAGCCAGATGTCCCGATGTCTCTGAAATCCCGGAGGAGGGACCCTGCTGGGATTTGGGGGCTGTGCCCTGCTGTGGGACCCCAATTTGCACTCCAGACATCAGCACCCATGCTGCTGAAGCGGGTTTACCCCCTTGGGTGAGTGATGCCAGCCCCGTAAACCCCCTCAGCTGCCTCCTCCTGTGCCATCCCCGAGCAGACAGCATCGGCCGGTGCCGAGGTACCGACCCAACACTCCGCTGCGCATTTGCTTTGGAAACACCCCTGCAGCACGCTGCTCACAGCTCCAGTGCGTCGCTAAAAAAGAACTTTAAGGGGAAAAAAAAAGCTCTTCAAACATGCAAGGGCCTGGCTCCTATAAACAGGATTTCTTCCGTGTCCCAGGCAGCGAGTGAATGAGACGCAGATGGCCGGACTTGGAACACCTCTGCGCTCGCGACCGCGAACTTATCCCCCTTCAAACGAACGGCGAGCGAGCGGGATGGAAACGGCAAGCCTCCAGCGCATTCTGCATTACATGAAGCCCGGTTTTTTTCGGCAGAGGGGCCTGCGAGAGGGCAGAGGATATCCCTGCAGCCGGAGCTACGGCTGTCTGTGCCCAAGGTTGCTCTTTGGGACCAGTCCTGGAGAAGAGACCCCTCTCCCTGAGGTCTGGGGGTCTCATTCTGGCATCTGAGCGCTTTGAGCCATCCCTGAGACCGTGCAGAGAGAGACCTAAGCCAACAAGTCGGCTTCGCACCACGGGTCCTATTGCACCCCAGCCCAGGCACCTCTTCCGGCTCGCTCTGACCCACCCAACCTGCTTCTGCAGGCACCTCCCAGCCCTTCTCCCACCCCCTGCCCCTTTGCAAAGTCCCCCCTGAGCTCTCACTGCCTTGGGGGCTGCAGCCAAGTGCCCATCACCCAGATGTCCGGGCAGTCACAGTCACCGGCTCTGCCATTTACAGCCCGTGCGATTTTTACAGACCATCTGTGACAACCAAAATAGCAGGCAGGGGCTTTCTGCACGCTATTATTATTTATGATCGCACCACAGGAGAGCCGGGCTGTGGTCACGCGTTGTTGTGTCCCCCCCAAACCACCGCAGGGGACATGGGTGACGAGCTCCTCTCCCCCAACCTGCCCTCCACCACCCATCGCTGGTCCCCGCTGGAAATGACTGCTCCCTCCGATCTGTCAGCAGATCCGCATGAGTAATCGCTTGGGACCAACTGCAACCAGCACAGCCCGACGCAGAAAAGCCCTTTTTAGGCAGCAGTCCCGTGTCACCGGAGTGCCACCGGCGAGCGGGATGCCGGCAGCCACCCCCAAGCCTGGGAACGGCGCCGGGTGACTCATCTCCTTGTGCTGCCCAACCCCGAAACAGATCCCTGCAGGGATCCAGCTTTTAAAAGGACCATGGTGAGGCTGGGGGGGTCACCCCCAGTTTGAGGCCAAGGCACAAACTGGGAGCATCAATCTCTGGCAGGAGGGCAGGAACCCATGGGCAACAACCTTTCCAGGCTGCTCCTGCCACCCACGGATGCAGGGACACGTCCTGCCCCCGGGCAGGGGATGGTGGCAGCCGCCTCCCGGGATGCCCGGTGCTGCACGCCTAGCAAGGCTCTGGCAGGGAAGATGAGGGGTGCGAAGGCTCACGGCATCACTCACCTGCGCTGGCCGGCCTCTGTGGCAGGCCCGGGGGGACGGGGGTTT
>NW_010233019.1:968-2244 GCF_000690775.1 Eurypyga helias | reverse complement strand
ACTGGGTCACCAGCGAGCTGCCTGGGTTGCTGAACTGCAGCGTGTTTTGGTTGGTCACCGGCACCGTCACGGGCATGGCGAAGTTCGGAGCGGGCACTGTGGACTGAAGAGAGAGCGGGGGGTAAAGGGGAGCAGGCACAGCCAGGCGAGGAGCAGGGGTGCAGTTCCTTGCTGTGCAGGCTCTGAGCAAGAGCGGGCCTGATCCTGCACCACAGCAACACCCCACTGCTGAGAAAGGGAGGGGGCAGTCTGAGCCCCACCCCCGGCCCCATTTCACCACTGACCTGCACTGCTGTGCTCGCACCCTGCCCATGCTGGCATCTCGGAGGGATGGACCACAGTGCGGACCCCACCAGGGAAAACCGGGAAGAGCAATCGGCCATCCACTTCGACACATCCGAGCTCTGCCAACAGCTGCATCAGCCTCATTTTCAGGCTGTATTTATTTACCCGCAGCGTTTCCAGGGCAGCCCGTGGAGGGGTGGCTGGCAACACCCCAAAGCATTCCGGAGGGCAGCAGCACAGTGCTCTGTCCCCACCACCGAGATCTTGGCACTGCCCTTCATCCCACTGCAGAGGCCAAGCAGCCCGCAGGGACTCTACGAGGCCGTTCCTCATCCGTCGGGATGAGAAGAGCCCTCCCAAAGAGCCAGCAGTGGATCACCGGATCAGCCTGGCACTGCTTCTGCTGGCCAAACATCTGGGAAAGGCTCAAACCCCGGGTGAGACGGGATCCATCCTGGCACCTCCGGGAGCTGCCGGGAAGGAGGATGAGCTGACCCCAGGGAAGCAGGAGCATCGCTAAAGCCCTATCCTCAGCTGCAGGTCGAGGACCAGCTTCACCTACCAGCGTCCCCGCTGGAGCCAGACTCGCCGTGATTATCCTGCCCGTCTGTCTTATGTCACTGATTTGCTCTTCGTTAACAGGAGCAGGCACCTGCTTAGAGGCTTTAGCAGGGGCTTTGCTAAAGTCCCACTTTAATTTGCTCGGGGCTGGAAAGGCAGAGCAGCCCAGTGCCGGATGGGACGGGGCCGGAGCTGGGACCCCACAGGCTGCACCGGGCAGGGAGAGCTGAGCATCCCCCCACTGCAGCCCTGCGGCCCCCTCCCCTCCAGAAATCTGCTTCTAGATGGGTGATTTCCCTTTGGGGTAGAGGGGAGGATGGGAGGAGGGAGCAGGATGGCGCTCACCCCCGCCTCACGGCTGGAAACCCTCCCCACCGGCCTCTCAAGGGACTCCCGTCCTTCGGCGCTACCCCGTGGCAGCAACCAAAAC
>NW_010233019.1:0-938 GCF_000690775.1 Eurypyga helias | reverse complement strand
CGCCTCGGGTGCCTACCAGCCCATTCCAAGGGACCGGGCTCGGCCTTTCCCAGCCCTTCACAGACGGCCGGGGGGAGCTGGAACGCAGAGCCCTCCCTCTGCTCAGGAGCTTCTCCTGCACGGCTGCAAAACCGGGAGGGGGAAGGTTTCTTGGGCGCTGCGTTGTGTAATAAATCACTGCAAACGCGGCTGCGTGCGTGCACGCTCCTGGGAAGGGAAAGGAAAAGCTAACCCCCGCGCGTTGCATCTGAAGCGATGCCTCAATGCCCGGAGGTCGACACACCAACCGCAGCACAGAGTTTTGCTTTTAATGCGTTTCTATCCCACTGCACCTTCAAACAAGCAGGGAGATGCAACACCCAGGCCACCAGCTAAGAGGTCCCATGTCCCCCCCACCCCCCCAGGGAAGGCACAACTAGGGAAGGCGGCTTGCACATCGGTCCAAAAATCTGGGGGAGAAGATGCACACACCAGCCAAACCTCAAGGATTTCTGTTGTCATTGACAGCGATGACAAACACCAAACGCAGAAGCCACGCCGAGGCCTCTCTTTAGTGAACAAGGCTGTTGTTAAGCTTCCCCGGCCGCCGAGTTAGTTCTCGTCACACACAAAACCAACCCAGCTGGTTAAAAAAGGAAAAGCACCTTCTTCAACCGGCATCACTCAGGCCCTGGCTGCACGGGGAGGTTTAGTGGAGGAGCCAGATGCTACACCCTGACTACGAAGCGCCCAGCACCTGAATGCCACCAGCCAAAATGACTTTAGGGCACGGAATGTTCATTTATGGCACATCTGGATGCTGCCCCTGGCGATGGGAGTCTGCTTGAAGCCCTCCCTCTGCAGCAAAAAAATACAGATGCTGAGCGGTCCCGGCTTTGCGAGGTGGTTCTGCACCAAGGACAAAGCTCTGATGGCTTGGGCAATCCCAGCACAAGGAC
>NW_010233018.1:459-4098 GCF_000690775.1 Eurypyga helias | reverse complement strand
GACACGGGGACGGGGACACGGGGACACGGGTGGGGATGCTCTTTAATTTCTGAGTGGCACCATGTAAAAAGGGTTACACAGAGCCAGCAGCTGGCAGGCGCGATCAGGGGTCGAGGAAGCTCGGGAAGGAATACAAGGACAGTCAGGATGGGCAATGACGCTTGGAAGGGACAAGGAGAATTCTCGGGAGGGATGAGGATGTTCAGGGAGGGATGAGGACCCTGGAGACAAGGACAGTTGGGAGGGATGAGGATACTTGAGGAGGCCAAGGACAGTCACTAGGGATGAGGGTGCTGGGGAGAAGGAATGAGGAAGGAGAAGGATCCTGGGAACAAGGACAGTTGGGAGGGATGAGGACCCTGGGGATGGATGAGGATGCTGGGGAGGGATGAAGAGGGTGTTCAGATGTGTCAAGGACCCTGAGGACAAGGGCAGCTGGGAGGGATGCTGGGGAGGGACATGGATGGCTGGGAAGGATAAGGACAGTGGGAAGGTGACCGCTGGGAGGATGAGTACACATGGGAAGGACAAGGACATTGCAGAGGGATGAGGTTGCTGGGAAGGGACAAGGATGCTTGTAGGGATGAAGACAGTGGGGAAGGATGGGGGGGCTCAGGGGTTGAGGATCGCTGAGGGAAGAGGACACTGGGGAAAGACAAGGCTGCTTGGGAGGGATAAGGACAGTAGGGAGGGATGAGGAGGATGGTGGCAGGGGGATAAGGATGGTGAGGAAGGAGGAGACTTTTTGTGTGGGGACAAGGACAATTTGGGAAGGATGAGGATGCTCATGGGGGGTGGGGGCCCTGGGGATGAGGACAGTTAGGAAGGACACTCGGAGGTGCACAAGGACATTCAGGAAGGACAAGATGGCTTGGGAGGGATGAGGACACTTGGGATGATCAAGGTGGGACAAGGATACTAAGGAAGGACATGGATGGTCAGGAAGGATGAGGACAGTCAGAAGGAATGAGAATGGTCAGCAGGGATGAGGATGGTCAGGGGGACAATGACCCAGGGGAAAGGCAAAGACACTTGGGATGGGCAACGGTGCTTGGCCTGGATGAGGATGGTTGGAGAACAAGGATGCTGGGGAAGAGAACACTGTGAGGGGATGAGGACACTTGAAGGGGATGAGGACACTTGGGGAGGATGAGGATTCTGGGGATGGATGAGAAATTTGGGGAGGGATGAGAACTCAGGAGGGATGGGGACACGGGACAGATGCGTGGGGGAGGACAAGGATGGGGACACTGGGGAGGGATGAGGACACTTGGGGAGGACAAGGATGCTGGAGAAGGAGGGACACCTGCTCATCTTGGTGCCACCCACCCTTTTTGGGTCTTTTGCTAGCAAAACCCATTTTTAGGGAACTGCTTAATAAAGCTGGATTTTAGCCAAGCTGAGGGGACTCTGGCCTTGCCGTGTTCTACTGCCTGGGGACCGCCGTGCTCCTGTCCCTCCTGGCCCCTGCTCGCCACCCACCCCGGTACAGGGGTTGCCACTCCCTGTCCCATGGCCATCTGGAATGAAAAGGGGACTTTTTTCAGCACCTCGCAATGGGTGACACACGGCACCACCCCCGGTGCCCATCACCCTGACCTCGGGGTGCTGCTCACCATGCTGTGGGACGCCCACAGCCGCCTCCATGCTGGATGTCTGCAGGGACCCCAGTGCTGTCCCCCAGTCCCAGGTGGGGATGGGGACCCTGGGTGAGAAGATCCCCTCCAGGGGTGATGGTGGTGGTGAGGGACCTGCTGGGGAGAAGGCAGGAGATGGTGGCATCACCATGATGGAGCCACATTCCCTGGGGAGGTGACAATGCTTGGGGTCAGAGGGGGGGGTCTGGGGATGCTTTGCTCACCACCATAGCCTCCATCGGTGTCCTCGAGGCCAAAGCAGAGGCCATCAACGGCCACGGCCAGTGCCCGGGCGAAGCTGGCATCGAGGAGGAAGGAGCCATCGCAGGAGCTCACCAAGCTGCAGCGGGCACTGGCGAAGTTGTCCTCTGAGACAGACCCCCAGCCGTTCAGCAGCGACCCCTCTGGTGAGCCCCTTGTTGCTGACTGCTCTTCCTTCTCCTCCTCCTCCTCCTCCTCCTCCCCCAGCTCGGAGGCTGGTGGCCCGTAGATGTAGCCGTAGGTGTGCAGCGGCGAGAAGGACCGTGGCACGATCGGCAGCTGGGAGCTGCGGGAGACACGGTGTAGTCGCTGCTGGCGCTGGGGAATGTTGACACTGCTGTGGTGTCCGAGGGAGTTGGGTTGTACCTGGGGCAGGTGGTGTCCTCGTCTATCTCCAGGTCCTCGGCCACATGCTGTGGTGTGAGGACCCCACCGCTGAAGACTGGTGAGAAACGCCCGGTGACCAGGGACCTGTCCCTTGCATGTTTGGTGGCCAGGGATGTGTCCTTGGGGTACCTGGTGGCCAGGAACGTGTCCCTTGTGTGCCTGGTTACGAGTTATGGGTACCTGGGGTGCCTGGTGACCAGGGACATGTCCTTGGGGTACCTGGTGCCCAAGAAGGTGTCCTTGCAGTGGCTGGGGCCTGGAGACATCGCCTCAGGGGGCCTGGGGACTGGGGATGCATCCCTCGGGTGCCTGGTGCCTGGGGATGTGTCCTTGGGATGTCTGCTGACCGGTGATAGGTCCTCAGGGTACCTGCAGGACCAGAACATGCCTCTTGGGTGCCTGGTCACTGGTGATGGGTCCCTGGAGTGCCTGGTGACTGGGGACATGTGTCCTTGTGGTACCTGGTGACAAGGAACTTGTCCTTGCGGTGCTCAGTGTCGGGGGACTTCTTCTTGGGGAGCCTAGTGATGTCCCTTGGGCGCCTGCTGGCTGGGGACATCTCCTCGGGGTGCCTGCTGGCTGGTGACATGTCCCTCTGGCACTTGGTCGCTGGTGATGGGTCCCTGGGGTGCCTGGTTGCTGGGGACATGTCCTTGAGGTACCTGCTGCCCAGGAATGTGTCCCTGCGGTGCCTGGGGACTGGGGACATCTCCTCGGATTCCCTGGTGACTGAGGACATGTCCCTGGGGCAGCTGGTAACCAGGGACATGTCCTCCGTATGCCTGGTGGCTGACATCATGTCTCTCTGGTGCCTGGCAGCTGGTGACACGTCTCTGGGATGCCTCGTGGCCAGCGACATGTCCTCATGGCATCTGGCAACCAGTGACACATCCTTGGGGTTCCTGGTGGCCAGGAACATGTCCTTGGGGTGCTCAGTGACCAAGGACCTGTCCCTAGGGTGCCTCATGGCTGGTGACACATCCCTGGAGCTCTCAGTGACCAGGGATGTGTCCCTGGGGCACTGGGTGGCTGGAGACATGTCCCTGGGGATCCCAGTGACCAGGGACATGTCCTTGAGGCACCTGGTGACCGGCGACATGTCCTTGGGGATCCTGGTGACAGGGGACATGTCCTTGGGGTGCCTGGTGACCAGAGACATGTCCCTGGGGATCCCGGTGACCAGAGACATCTCCTTGGGGTGCCTGGTGACTGGGGACATGTCCCTGGGGCAAGTGGTGGCCAGAGACCTGCAGTTGCAAGGGACACAGTGGCTCGTGCAGCATGGGGTTGGGGTACAGGGCACCCATCTGCGTCCCCAGAGTGGGGACACCCAGACTCACCGGGTCACTGGCGG
>NW_010233018.1:0-242 GCF_000690775.1 Eurypyga helias | reverse complement strand
CCATCCCCCACTCGCCTCCGTTCCCGGTGGTGGGGACGTGGCCGGGGCCACCCGTGAGCGCTGGGGTGCTGTGCACTTGGTGCAGCTCTGCATGGGGTGAGGGGACACAGAGCCATGAGACACCTTCCCAGTGTCCCCTGTTACCCCCCTCGTCCTCCCCATACCCACCTCGCTTGCGGATGCGCTCCCAGGGTTCTGACTTCGGGGTGCTGGGTGAGGTGCGCACCCCTGGGTGCCCCCCA
>NW_010233017.1:0-237 GCF_000690775.1 Eurypyga helias | reverse complement strand
GGCGATTCCCGGGGCTGCGGCATGGGTCATGCCGTAAAGCTACTCCTGGGGTGCACTGGACACCCGCGGTGCGTGATGACACGCAGGGGCACAGGGAGGACAGGCTAATGCCGAGGGAGGCAGAGTGCCCACAGCCGGGGTGATTAATCCCGCTAAGAGGCTCTGAGCTCAGGCTGGGCGCGTGGCACAGCTCCCATCCCCTCCACTGGACACAGGGAACATCATTACAGAGAGCAG
>NW_010233016.1:1627-1874 GCF_000690775.1 Eurypyga helias | reverse complement strand
GCAGGCCGCGCCGGGCAGCGCGCGGTGGCTGGGAGGTTTGGCAGAGCGCTGCTGAGCAGCTGTACGCGGGAGGGGTTCGGGCAGGGAAGGATGTCATGTGCAGGGTGACATCCCCCTGTGCTCGCCCCCGCCAGAGACCGACACCCACCCCGGCTGCCCCAGCTCTGGGCAGCCCAACACCTGAAACGGGGGCACGGAGCGACCTGGGGCAAAAGCTGCTGGGGGTTTGGGGCCAGTCGGAGTGTTG
>NW_010233016.1:0-1503 GCF_000690775.1 Eurypyga helias | reverse complement strand
CCTGGGGCAAAAGCTGCTGGGGATTTGGGCCCAGTCGGTGTGTTGGAGCGTGAGCTGGTGAGGCAGCGGGGGCTGAGAGGAGCAGGGTTGCCCTGGAAACGGGCTGCATGTGAACGGCTCCAGCACCCAGCGTTTATATTTCTGAGGCCGATGACGTGTGTCGTGGCAGAGTGATGTCAGAACAAGCAGGACGCGTCACTCTCCACGGCCCAGTGCACCCTGCTCCTGGCTTGGGGGACAGAGCCAGCCACCCCACTCCTGGGGACCAACACCCCCCACGGCTGCCACCGCATCCAACGACCCCCAAGCGCCAGAAGGAAGAACCGACTCCACCAGCATCGAGGTGTGAACTGGGGACAAGGCACAGCCCGTCTGACCGTCCCCCTCCGCCGTGGCTCCAGGCCAGCAGAACCATCAGCTCCGGAGGGGAGCGCAGCCGGGCGCTCGCTCTGGCACTAGATGCTGCCACAGAGCAACATCGTTCTAATTATAGTAACGGTGTCAGTGCTGAACAGTGCGAAAAACACAGACTTCAAAAGGTCTATGACTAGGTAATTTGCTGCTGGCAAAACTCACTACAAAAAAAAAAAAAAAACAAAAAAAAACCCACCCAGAATGAAGCACTTTTTAAAGTAATTTGTACTCATACGACTTAGGTTAGCTAAAGGTTCAGCGGAGGGGGGCAGGGGGCGTGAGGTGGGCATACAAGCAGCAGAGATTTCGGGTTGAAACTGCCTTTCTCTTCATATGAAGAGTTAGACCAGTTTTACGTGGAACAGCGACATTTGGTGGATCTACATTTCATCTAAATATAGCCGAGGAAAAGTCAAGCCGGTGCAGCGTTACTGAGAGAAAGGAGGGGGGCGGGTGGGCAGGCAGGCATTCAGAAGTCACCTCCTCGACGTGTTTTGCTAGCAGTGCTTTCATAAATCATTTCATTGTGTGGACCTACGTGTGGGCCTGCAGGATTGGGGATTTAGCGTGAGTTAACTGTGACTCAGATCTGTAAGTTCCTTCTCCGGTTCCTGCTGTCCCTGGAAGCGCCCACCATGGCCACTGTCACTCCACCTGGGAAGCAGCTGTTCCTCTCGGCATCCTCCAGCCCTAGGGATCCCGCGAGGACTTGCTGGGGCAGCGAGGTGAAGCAGAGCCAGGGGGGAGAAAATAGTAACCCTGGTGCTTAGAGCTGCCCTTTGTGGTTAGGGCAAAGCCCCGCTGAGAAAGCAGCTCATTCTGTGTGTGTCACGTTCACCAGTCAGCAACCGAGATGGGGACACGGAACGAAAGACGGTCCCTTCCTTGAAAAGCCAGAGGCTAAACAGGTAAGAGGGAGGGTAGAAGAGTAAAACCAGCCGTTCTGGCAGGGAGCTCACAGCCTCCCGGCTCCTTTTCGCCACTGTGCTTGCTGCGTTTGCCGCATCGAGCCAGCCCGACGCATGTGGCTACTCCCCAGGCTGGTTTTCTGCAGGGAATGTGTAACTGATCATAGAATCATAGAATCAC
>NW_010233015.1:0-24427 GCF_000690775.1 Eurypyga helias | reverse complement strand
GGCTTGTAGCCTTTCCTGCTTTCCTCCCTCCCCAAAATCAAAATCATACTTCTGAAATTGCACCTTTTCTTGATTTTTTTTAATCCCAGTTTTGCTTTGTGGTGGGTAATTCGGGATTTGATGGGTGAGGCTAAGGTACCCTTACCCATCCCTCAGACCAGAAGATGTGCTGCTGTCCTTTCTACTGGATAGGCTCTCTCACCCCTCTTTTCCCCCCTTGCTCTGTGGTTCCTTCACCCTGCTAATTACTTAGCAGAGGGCTAGAAGCAACTTGGAATGTGGGTTTCCATCAGATGGCCTCAGGACACGCATTCGCTCTCCTGGTAGTTGTGTGTTGTCGGGAGCCGCTAAGGGAAGCTTGAGACAGTGGGTTCTTGCGCTGGCTTTCCAGGACGGTTTTGGGAAGCAGGGCCTGCAGGATAGGTGTGCGGTGACCGTCTGCGGCCCTGCGTCCGTACGTTTGAACACACGGTGTTTTCAGCTTCCAGAGCATTGTACCTTTTCTGCGTCTCCCGTTGTTTACTTGGGTTGTCTTCCTTGCGTTAGCGTAGGTTGCACCTGCAAAGGCAACGATTTCCGGGAACTGTGGGAGTTTGTGGCGTTTTTTGGGGTGAATCCTGAAAGACTTGTGTTCCACGTGGTCATCCTGGAGGACCATGAGACCGTCCGCGGTGCTTCTGCCTCTGCGCGAGCGGGGATGTTCCAGCAGCTGGTTGAACATATGGGTAGAGATGGGCTCTAAAATCATCATCTGTCTGCCAACTTGAGGTCTTAAGAAGCATTCTTACTCAAAAATGAAAGCTTCAGTAGCTTTTCTGAGCTGTATAAGGGCATGAGACGGGGCTTTTTTAATGATTTTTTTTTATTTTGAGGGGGTTTATATATGTCGTGGTTCTAAAGACAGAAGTACCACAGCTTCTTTTTGGGCTTCAGTTACATCTGATTGCTGCAGGCAGTCAGCAGTCGGGTGAAAAGCACTTAATGTTTGAGTGATAATGAACAGTAAAATGATGAGAGTCGTAATTTACAGAAAGCAGCAGCTTGTTTTCAGAAGTTTAAGTGTCCTTTAGGATAGGAAAACCAGTTTAAACACTTGGTGCGAGGGACAGGCTTGTTGCTGTAAAGTATAACACCGTGTTCACAGGTGAAAAATGGGAATAGCACATACAGCCACTGAATCACAGTTATTTTTCAATAGGTATTGCTGTCATATGGATTGTTGGCTTTTTTTTTTTTTTAAGGAAAAAGGGAATTTGTGCCGCTGTTGGCAACAGGTGGGCTCCTGCCGTAGCGGCCACGTTTCCTCACGCCGGTGGTGCGGTGCGTTTTCACCTCACAGCTTTCAAAAAGGAAACCCAGACCTGGTGTGCGGGTCTAGGGTGATGATGCTCTGAAAGCAGAATCTGTATTTGTTCCTGATGCCCTGCGGCGGTCACACGGCTGGTGGTGTGCACGGCCACCCCGGCGCTGGGGTGGTTTTGGGAGAAGCACAGGGAGTTGCCTGCGCGTCACGTCGGGAGTTGAAGGTGACGCGCTCGTTTGCGACGTCCCTTACGTCGCCCTTCGCTGGGTGGGGGTGAGTAACCGCGGGTTGCGTTCCAGAAACCCACTGAAAGGCGTCGGGCAGAAGCGTACCTCTCGGGAAGTTCCCGAGCCACAGATGTAGAGCCTGGGAGAACATTTCAGTGGAATCACCACAGCACGTGTTGCGTCTTCCCATACTTTTCCACAGGCCGTCGGCAGCGGCTGATGCTGGGACTAAGCGCAGGGCTGAATGAACCTTTCCATGCAGCGTTCCGTGATTTCGTATTGATTTGCATGTGAATAGTGAAACCACGGCGTTATCGGGCAAATCAAAATTCGATCTAGTGCTTCGAAACTTCTCAGTTAAGGCACGGTATCGGAAAAAGTGAGGTTAAATCAGAAGAAACATTTTACCTACTCCCAAAGTTTTCGTCCCACTGGAGCATACTCAGGAAGCATCATCATGCCTGCCCGCTGCCTTCCTCCTCTGCCACGTGCTCTCCCCACACGTGGCCCATCCTGTCCCTGCCATGGGCGCTGCCGTGGACGATTCTGCTTGAGGAGGCAGGTACTCGGCTATTCTGCAGCCATCAGAACTGCACCTGACCCAGCCTGTCTGTAACGCCTCCTGTTGCCACCTCAGCACAGACAGCAGCTCCGGTTCTGACGGTGTCTCCGTCTCCAAACCTGTAGCAAATCCTCGCAGGGGTGACCCAAGGCCCTCGGAATGCCGGTTCCGTGACCCCCAGCGGTCTGCCTTGCTGCCGGGGAGATGTGGGGTGTTGATGGCGCGCTTCGTTCTCCCTCTGAGGAGGAAATTCTGAGCGTAGTAGCTGTCTTGTGGCAGAAGAAAGAAAACAAGGAGTATGAGAAGGAATTGTGGGAGGCTGTAGAGTTACTAGTAACGCGCAGGGATTTCAGACACTCAGCTGATTTTTTTTTTTAATGTTCCCTGGAGCTGAAGCTGTGGAAAGAATCATGGAATGGTTTGAGGTGGAAGGGACCTTAAAGACCATCGAGTTCCAACCCCCCTGCCATGGGCAGGGACACCTTCCATAGCCCAGGTTGCTCCAAGCCTCATCCAGCCTGGCCTTGGACACTCCCAGGGATGGGGCATCCACAGCTTCTCTGGGAACCTGTCCCAATGCTCCCCACCCTCTGCGGGAAGAATTCCTTCCTGATGGCCCATCTCCATCTCCCTCTTTCCATTTAAACCCGTTACCCCTTGTCCTGTCACTACAGGCCCTTGGAAAGAGTCCCCCCCAGCTTCCTTGTAGTCCCTTCAGGTACTGGAAGGGGCTATAAGGTCTCCCCAGAGCCTCCTCTTCCCCAGGCTGAACAAGCCCGATTTGGAAAGAACCAAATGAAAAACACCCACCTTCCAAACAGAAGATCACAGGATGTTTTTGTCAACAGCAGCAGTAGCAGAGATGAAGGTGACTTGATAAATTGGGCAGAGGAATTAAAAAAGCCACTCAGTATTGCTAAGGGGGCTGGGGGGACACACACATATCTGGGAGCTGACAGTGGAAGTCAACCCTTGGCAGTTTTTTCTGGAAAAGCAGGGGATCAGAAGAACAGCAGTCTTGGCAGATGATGGGCCAGAAGGGCTTTGGGTGTGTCAGCGGGGGGATAGGAGTGAGGCAGAGGTATTAAAACTGTCTGTGCCGTTAGCGAACACGGCTTAGTTCTAGGTAGCACATGTCAAAACAGATGTTAAAGGGCTTCCCAGTTCATCTTTTTGGGGAAGAACAACTACAGGAGGGACTTGAGATGTGCAGAATCTGCGGGATGAGAGACTGGCAGGTCGTGTTTTACTTCGCAGGGAGATGCTTAGGACATGTCTTGGCTGTAATGGCTGAGGCTGTGTGGAGATTTGTTACTGAATGATTCTTAATCTAGCAAAATTGACGTTAGCCAAAGATCCCGTGGCTGGAAGTCGTTGCAGAATGTGGAACAGGTCTTGGCATAGAGTCCCCTGGGGAGTGGCAGTTTCTTTCATCCAAGAGAAGCCTTCGAATCAAAAATGTTGATGTTGCTTTGGAAAGACCTGCTGTGGGGCTGCAAAATGCGAGCCGTGGGATGGGAACTGCTGAGCCGAGTTTTTGGCCTGGTGTAGGGTGACATGCCGCTTGGTTATAGCGGTACTTTGCAGTCTTCGACGTTACAAAGCAGCGTGGTTAAACGAGGGTGTGCAAGCTTGGAAAGTGCTTAACTGTGGGCATGGGCAATCAGGCTCCCCTGCTTTAATTTCCTTTGAATTTTAATGGGCACACCAGATGGGTGTAGTGCTTTTCCTGGACAGGTCCTTGTAGTGGAGACATGCAGAGATCTCTTTCAGGGATCAGTGCCAGGGAAGCAGGTACTTTGCAGGCCCATAGTCTATTTTTCCGACCCGAAGAAGCCTATAGTATAAGTAAAACCAAGATTTGCAACTTGACGGAACAAGCGCGGCAAGCGAAGACACGGATGCGTACCTTCTCCCACGTTTACCCCCATGCCAGTGTTAGGTCTTCAGAGCACCGCGTCATTCGAGTTCTCAGGGTGAGCTCAGGGAAGTGTTGGAGCAGCCTCGGAGCTGCGGCAGCGTCGCTGGGCTGCGTTGACATCCGCAGGGAGATTCTGAGGCGCGACCTGCAGGCAGGGTGGCGCGGATCTCGTCGGCTGGAGCGAAGCGGGGTGTGCGAAGAGTGGAGAGCGGCACGGGGGAGCGGTGGTGCTGCTTAGAAATAACGAGGGGAAGAACCAAGGTACAGTCACGCACACCGTGAACAGAATGACGGGAAGCTCCAAGTTTATGAGGTGGGGAAGAAAAAGCATTCTTGGGGTTCCAAGAGGGGAGACCTGCTCGGGTAAGAAGGAGACCTGATTGGCAGACATGTTTGCTGTGAACCAGGGTGGGGTAACTGGCGAGTCAGAAGATCACAGCGATGGAGGCAAAATGATGATTAAGTCCAGGATTAGCATTTTTGTTGTCTGTTTATTTAGCCACTAATTCCTCTGTGCAATGGCCTGCTCGTGTGTGAGAGTCCTCGGCTCTGACATTGTTTCTGGGATAGTCACCCATTCTGTGTGAGCGTGGAGTAAGGTTTGAGAGTGGCGTGACGGCCTGTAGAGCTCACACCTTGTCTTGAATAATAAAAATTCATGCATTAGCTTAGAATTATTGCGCCACTGGCCGGTTTTGCTCTGTGCATGTAAGAAAAAGCCCATTCTCAGTGACGTGGTGTATCCTTATGGACTGCAGGTTGAAGCGGGAACTGTCACTCACTTTCTAGCCCCCTGCTGCGCTGCTCTACCCGTTCCTTGCAGCTGTAAAATGGAGTTCTGTACCTAATTGCCTCTGGTCATCTGAGTAATAATACCATTTTTGGTTTTTCAGGCTGTCCTCAGTTGAAAAGTCATAGCTGCAGGTAGAAATCCCTTTTAATGACGTGCAGCCAACGTGTGAAGAGAAGTTTGCTTTCCCTGCGGACGCAGCCAGCGAAGCCCCATGACTGGCGTTTTGTGCTGGCAGCAGCAGTTCTGTCCCCACTAACGCTGGCATCTGCCTTTCGACCTGTGTCCGCTGCAGTTGTCTTCGTCCTCTCCCAGTATCGCCTTTCACATTCCTTATTTCCCCCTTTTCATACACTGCTTGTGTTTACTGAGCTACCTCAAAATACCGCCTCCTCACTGCTGGTTTTGTAATTACTGTCTGGACAAGAGGCATATGGCTTTGGGACCTGCCATGTGCTGGTGGGCCGGGGTATGCATGTGCTGACCTGCCAGGAGGCCAGATGTCACAGATAATTGCTGAGCTCGTTGAAACCCTTTTCAAGCCATTGAAACTCATTTTGAAGTTCACGGAAACCGTTGAAATCCTTCCATAGCATTCATTACAATACGGCATTAATAATTGAGCAGAAAATCATCCTGCTGTAGTGCCAGTGATGCTCTTCTCACTGTGTTGATATTTTTTCAGACCTGCTTCTGACAAAATGATTAAGATATTTCAATGATTAAGATATTATTTAAACACTTTTCTGCTTAAAATACCTCTACAACAAATACGTCCACCTGGATTGTTCCGGTTTGGCTCCTGGAACTTGGGAAGGGGGAACTTCTTTGCCGAGCTGCTGAGGCTGAGTAGGGTTTGATCCGGCGTGAGTGGGTGTGCCACACGCACAGGGTAGATGGGCACGTGGACGATGTGTTGCCATGGCAGTGTCAGAAAGACCTGATAATTTTCAGTACGCTGCTGGGACGGCGTGCGTCCCTGTGACGGTCACAGCGCACCAGGAGTTCCTTCATCCTAGGCACAGAGTCCTTTCTGTTGCTGGTTTGCAGGTCCCCAGCTCTGTCAACGTTACTTGTGTCCTTTCTCTCATGTCATACTCTAAATATCTGGCCATATGGAAACGCGTGTGTTTACTTCTCCTCTGTCACCTGTGATTCGCCCTCTTGGGCAGTCACAGACACACCGTATCTGTGTCTTCCACAGATTCCTTCTGGGCGGTACAACGGGGCACGCTAATTTTCTCCATTCTTTGTCCATGGGGGAAACAGCAGCGTATGGTTCAGTGGTGCTCTGTGTGCAAGTAGCTGCCAGCCAGGGATCTGAAACCCTTGCTTTAGCAGGTTGGCTCGAATCCACTTTTGCTTTAGTTCTTGCAGCAGTGAAGATGAAAAGGTTCCTTCCAGTATCTTAGGCTGAGTAGGTTAATTAGAATCATAGAATCATAGAATGGTTAGGGTTGGAAGGGACCTTAAAGATCATCTAGTTCCAACTCCCCTGCCATGGGCAGGGACACCTTGCACTAGACCAGGTTGCTCCAAGCCACATCCAGCCTGGCCTTGAAGACATCCAGGGATGGGCCATCCACAACATCTCTGGGCAACCTGTCCCAGTGCCTCACCACCCTCTCTGTGAAGAATTTCTTCCTGACATCTAATCTAAACCTCGCTGATTTCAATTTATACCCATTCCCCCTTGTCCTATCACTACAGGCCCTTGTAAAAAGTCCTCTCCCAGTCCCCTTGTAGGCCCCCTTCAGATACTGGAAAGCTGCAATGAGGTCTCCTCGGAGCCTCCTCTTCTCCAGGCTGAACAAGCCCAGTTCTCGCAGCCTTTCGTCATAGGAGAGGTGCTCCAGCCCTCTGATCATCTTCGTGGCCTCCTCTGGACTCGCTCCAGTGGTCAATATCCTTCTGATATTGGGAGCTCCACAGCTGGACGCAGCACTCCAGGTGGGGTCTCACCAGAGCAGAGTACAGGGGCAGAATCTCCTCCCTCGCCCCCCTGGCCACACTTCTCTGGATACAGCCCAGGATACGGTTGGCCTTCTGGGCTGCCAAATTACATACAGGTAGCAGTGCCTCTGGTGGTAGGAGGGTGGACTTCCCTGTTCCCTGCTCCAGGAAGTACGACTCTGTGTGTGTGTGTGTATTTGGTGGGGTTGTCTGATGGGCTGGCTTAAAATTTTTCCTTCTGTTTTCCCCTTCTTTCCGAATTGTAGAAAGTCCTCAACCAAAAAGCAGCTTTTGTGGCATATGTGGAAACCAGTGCGTACTTGGGTTAAGCTCAACTTTCCCCACGGCACAGATGGTTAAAATCAGATTGTCTGTGGGTTTTGGGTGACTGCTCAGAGGTGTCATTGCGTGCATCATTCCTTAGATGCGACTGCCTCTGTGGGTCCAGACTGAGAGTTGCAGTGCCAGGAGTAGCTGGGCTCTGCTTTTAAAGGGGAAAAGTTATTTTGATGGTCAGTACTGAAAGCCTTGACCATCACTGAAGTGGCCTGTGGATGACCTGGAAATCATAATAGTCACATGCTTTCCATTTGCACCTGTCGTCTAAAAGTGGTTTTACAGATAAATTGTATTTTGTCGTAGGTCACAGCGGGGGTTGGTGTTTTGAAACTTCAACGCCATAATTGTGCATATCGGAAACAGGATTGGTTGCTTTCTCATTGTTTTTACTATTCATTTCGATTCTGCTAGAAAATTAAAATGCACTTCTTTCTTTTTCTTCTTCAGAGTAAAAGATGCTGGCTGCTAGTAGTAGAACAGATCCTCTGCGGAACATATCTCTGTAAATCTTCCCTAAAATTACCCGAAGGCATATATTCCGCCTGTGATGGACCCTCGGAGTACTGCTATGTTAGGCTTGGGTTCTGATTCTGAAGGGTTTTCTGGGAAAAGCCCCTCTGTAGTAAACACTGGCACGTTGGTAGGCAAAGGAGAAGCAGAGCTGGAAAGTTGCACCAAGGAGGAAGACGACGGTAAGAAGAAGAATCGGGAGGGGAGCAGTACGGAGAACGGGAAGAGTGAGGCTCTGAGTGATGCACAGCAACAGTTCTCGGTGAAAGAAACAAACTTTTCAGAGGGAAACTTGAAGCTGAAGATCGGTCTGCAAGCAAAGCGAACGAAGAAGCCTCCCAAGAACCTGGAGAATTATGTGTGCCGGCCCGCTATAAAAACCAGCATCAAGCAGCCCAGAAGGGCACCGAAGAGTGGGAGGATGACAGATGAGAAGAACGAGCACTGCCCTTCAAAACAAGTGAGTGGTGTGTCTGTGGAGTGTTTGGCAAGTTACAGTAAATTTAAGCTGTATTTTAAAGTTTCTGGCACCTTGGCATGTTCATGTTCTGCTGGTTTTCCATGTAACCTCTGGTATTGAAGATTCTGAAGTTAGAAATGGTTTGATTTCATTTCCATCAACCGGAAAAAACCGCTCGTGCTCTTTCACAGCTTGCCAACTTGGGTTTGTAACAGCAGGGAAAGCTAAATCTCGTGTTAACCTGGAGTGAACATCCTAGGTCAATTTCTGAAAGTAATAGTGGAATTTTTAGTCTCTTGTGTAGGAAAAAAGTGGGGTGTCTTGTGTCTCTGTTTAGCTGGGGCTGTGTATTTGCTGCGCTTGTCTCCAGTATGTGGACTGGTACGTTTTTCCTCCCTGCTGGAACCATTGGTTTTGCTGTCCTAGCTGACACTCTGCGAGGAACTTGTCGAGCAGTGTCTGAAAAGTAAAAAATACTTTTCCAGATGTGTTAGAGAACAGCCCAATGCGAGACTGTGCAGGGGCTCGAGAGACGTGCCAGGTATTTTCCAGGTGTAAGGAGATAGCCCTGCCTTGAGGATGTCTTGGGTTTGTAATCTGCGTGACGTAACAAGTAAGAGCAGCAGTAACAGATAGGGAAAATAGGATAAGTGGCAAGAATTGTAGATGTAGGTGCATAGATACTCAGTTTTAGAAGCGTTATGTTACAGCGTGCTCCTTTTCCCAGTGCACTTTCAAGTCTTGCTACCTAACAAAACGTTAGCGTATACCCTCCGTAACGCGCCTGCCCTTCGTATGTGCCTGCTGACGGAGAGCTGAAGTTCTCCCCGACGCTCCTGTTTCTCTGGCACCTGTATGTCCTCCCTTACAAGCACGTGTTTCTCTCTCCCAGTTTACCAGCACGTCCCTCCTGTAGCCTGGTTCCGCTCCGCAGCGTCAGGCGATGCAGCAGCATACGGGTCCCTGGAAGTGGAGCCCTTCCGTCCCGTGGGTTGTCTTTTCATGGGCCTCCTGTTCCAAAGGCTCCCAAGGCTGAGGGGTTTTCATTTCTAGCCTGTGTCTATTCATAAGGCTTCCGGCATAAATCCGCCCTGCCGTACCTTGCAAGGTAGAGCCTACCCACCGGGAAGGAGAATTCCCTTATTTGGGATGATGCCTGTCTGACATACCCAAACCTTTTCTTTCCCCTGGCATACCCAGACTTAAGATCCTCTTCCTCCAGGAGAACTTCAAAGAGAAATAACAAATGATGCCCCGAAAGAATGAGTTTGCTCTATGTTACTGCTTTTTCCAGACTCTGCCATGCAACTGCCTTGGGGTTTTTATCCTCCACTGTAAACAGAAAGGCATTTTTCGTCACCCTATCAAACCAGCAATTCTCAAGTGGTACATTATGTAACTTAACACTTTGGCTGTGGCCTTTACTTTACACTCTTCCATTTCAGAACAAGCTGCTTCTTTCTAATGATTTCTCTAACTTCATCTTGAAAAAGTTTGGAAGAGTTGATTGCAATTTGTCATTGCACTGGTGCCTCTTTTTCCCTTTTCAAATCTTTTTAACGAGTACATCACGAGGAGTGTTTGGCCAGTCTGGGATATCCAGCCGTCGGCCTCTCTTGGTGTCTGACCTGAGGTGGCACTTGCAACTGAAAAAGTCTTTCTAGCCAAGAAAGCCATTAAGAGTGGAGACTCTCCCATTGCATCAAGGGATCGTGCCCTGGGAATTTTTACCAGGGCAAATAATTAATATTTAAGCTCCGGTGGTGACAGCATGGACTCCTCATCCTTGCCATCTTTGTTTATATACGGGAGTTTTCGTCAAGACATCCATTCTATTTCAGATGGAAATTAGAATGTTGGGAAACAAGTATACTCCTATATAAAATCCATAATACTTACTAACGTGTATCATTGATACCCTATCACTTTTTAATTCCTGATATTCTAAGTGAAGGTATTCTGCTCCTTGTCTGGTGAACAGCCCAAAGGTGTAGTGTAGAGAAGCGCTCATCTATCGCATTAAATTTGCGTTACTTAAAGCAGCTTGACACCCCTGACTAACGATGGTTCTCTTTCAATACTCTGTGCGCGCGCTCTCAGATGGCACTGAAACGGTTTAACTCTGGGTTTCCCGCTGCCGTTCTGGCACTTTGGTGGTTAGAAATTGGAAGGTGTCCCTGCCCATGGGAGGGGGGATGGAACTAGATGATCTTTAAGGTCCCTTCCAACCCGAACCATCCCGTCATTCCTTGAAATGACGGTTTACAACATCCTGCTGGCTTCTAACAAGTGTGATTTAAAAGTGTCTTTCCAGAAACAAGCGGTAAGCGTGCTTTAAAGCCGCTGCATGTTCTGAACGTGATACCCAAGAGAGTTTTTTTCCTTACTGCAATGAAATAAAGTAAGTTTTAGCACTGCGAATTACGCCTCAGAAAAGGAAAGCGATCCCTTAATCTTTCCGTTCGATGGGGAGAAGGACAAGAGTCAATAGGTGACGGATTCGGAGCGAGGTGGAGCCATACTTGGAGCTGTGAAACTGAAGTTTCTCTCCATCTAAAGGGGGACTAAGGAACTTGCATGGAAACTTTGCACCCGCAGTATAATCAGTTAACCACCGAGGCACAAAGGGAGGTAGTGGGAATCTTCCCTGGGAGTATCGGTGTAGAACCAAAGAGTAGGAGAATACTTTGCGCTCCCGTCTGTGACAGCCGTGCTGCTTAAGCTCGCTCTAAAAGGGCCCCCAAAACCTGGGCAGCGTCTTCGGTTGTCTTGGCAGAGGGTTTACCTCCATGCTGAAAGATGAGTTAGGGTAAACAGTTTATTTACAACTTGTCCTTCAGAAATGTGTAAACAACAAATGCTAATAGTCTTCAGAAAAGGAAATCCTGGAACAGGAAAGAGAGGCTTGGAAATGCCTGCGGTTCCCAGGTGTTGAGGAACCAAATTGGAGGTGACAGTAATAGCAAAACAGCGTTCAGTGTGCTTTTGACACTGACTGCGAAACCTGGATTTCCTTCTCTCGGCAAAGTGTCCTGGGAGAGACAGGCATTGCTGTGTGGCTCGTGCTCCTTTGCCAAGCTGACAAGTTGAGCTTCGGACGGAAATAGAGTCGTGGCTTGTTCGTTGTAGCACGAGAAGCGTGCGAGTGGTTTCCCTGCGCGTGCAGGGTACGTGCCGCCAGCGACAGACAAACTGCGCTACTGAAGTCTGAGGAAGCGGGAAGGCACGAGGGGACCGTAACAGTCTGCTGCAGTTCTAAAGGAATCATGGTAGAACGGTGAAGCAAGTTGGAACGTGCCCTTTTGCTCCATCCCCTTATTCCTTTGTAAAACTGCTGAGCGCAGTACTCTGCTTCTACTGCCCTTGCTTGTGTGGGGAAGCTCTGCAGGAAAGTGCTGATGAAATCACAGCCACTCACTGAAGATTTTCAAGCAAAAAAGCAACAAAGCATTTTGTTTTCGAGTAGCTCAAGAATATTTTCTGCAGGATCTGGGACATAAGTTTTTTTCCTTAGACAGCTTACACTAAGCCCTTTTTTCCCCTGAAGTTACATAAATCTTGCTTTTAGAAAAGATAATAAAGTCTTGGTGAAAAATAAACAGCAAAGGCTTGCACTCAGTACTTGGGGAGCTGGTGTAGATGTTGATGCCACAGCGCTGCCAGCGACTCCTGTGATTCTTCAGAAGGATTGATGATAACCTGTTAAAACTGTATATCAAAATAACCTGGAGTTTTTATTCTTCGAATTAATGATGCAAGTCTAGAAATCCTGTGCCCACAGAAGAGATTTAAGATTTTAAATACAGCTCAGTGCAAAATTAACAATAATAGCGGTTTTATGAAAACGTACCTGTTTTATGTAATTCCTTCGGGTTCTTCTGTTGGGTAAAGTTTTAGCCAGGTAGTTGTAGCTAAAGATTGCACAGGAATAAATGCTTTGGGTTTTAAAGCATAAGGTGATCTTTAATGTAATGTAATATGGACCTTTGTAATGGCTTTGCACCTGGATGCAACCTTCCATCTGAAAGCCAGAATAACGTAGTAGGTCTACAACTCTTGACTGAAATTGCATTTAATCCTAAGAAAACTGTTTTAGACTTTTGTCATAGAATCATAGAGCGGTTTGGGTTGGAAGGGACCTTAAAGATCATCTAGTTCCCACCTCCCTGCCGTGGGCAGGGACCCCTTCCATAGCCCAGGTTGCTCCAAGCCTCATCCAGCCGGGCCTTGGACACTCCCAGGGATGGGGCATCCCCAGCTTCTCTGGGCAACCTGTCCCAGTGCTCCCCACCCTCTGCGGGCAGAATTCCTTCCTGATGTCCCATCTCCATCTCCCTCTTCCCATTCAAACCCATTGCCCCTTGTCCTGCCACTCCCTGCCCTTGGGAAAAGCCCCCCCCAGCTGTCTTGTAGACCCACCAGGCACTGGAAGGGGCTTTAAGGTTTCCCTGGAGCTTCCCTTCTCCAGGCTGAACCCCCCAACCCTCCCAGCCTTTATGTGGCACAGTCGGTGTGTGCTGCCACGTAAAGGCATCAGTGACCAAGCCTGAAGATGTGTGTGTCTGCAGACGTGTAGGGCTGCCCTTAGAGGATGTGAGGGTTTTTGGGGAGGTGGTTTTGGGGTTTTTAATTCCTGCGAGTGATTTCTAGCAGCCCTCACAAAACTATCTTCACTAAAAGCTGGCTTTACGCTTTCTCTGACATCAAACTGTGCATTGGTTCCAGTCAGACAGCGAGGTCGGGTGCTCTGCTCCATGGAACCCCGACTGAAACGCTAAACGCTCCGCACCCAAGGCCAGCGTCCAGCCCCGGGAGCACAGCGACAGGCTAGGTACGCGACAGGCTGCGCCTGAAGCTTCCGGGTGCTGTACTCGCTGAAGGCGCCCGGTGACATGTTTGCCCTCCAGATCTCTCCTTCCCACCTAATGGTTGTGCAGTGGGAGTTATTTCAGGAAAGCGTGGCGCCGGTTTTGCCTCCAGTGCAGTCGGAGGTGTCATGGCTGCTCCCTGCCTCCCAGCTCCACGCTTTTGCGAGTGTGAGGGTGGCTGAGCTGGGGGGAAGTTCCTGAAGTGTGACGCTCAGGCATGATTTACAGAAGGTTGCAGCTGCCGCAGAAAAGCTGGGCTGAACGCCAAACTCCTCTCCGTAGAGCACAGTCGCTTCTGCACCGCAGCTTTACACCAGTAACCGGCACGGCGGGTGGGCTGTGTGCCACCGCTGCCGCGGGCTGCGGGACGTCCGACCCCAACCGCTGCTCGGGGCCACCCTCCCCGGGAGGAGAAGTTTGAGCAGTGCCGTATCCGTGTTTCCGTGATACCCGGTGGGCTGGCAGGGCAGTCAGCCTAACTGCTCGTGAAACTGAGCAGTTCACTGAAACAGGGGTTTTGATGGTGAAACAGGCCGGGATCGAGGCTGGGCAGAGACGTGGGGAGTCTCTGTTCACTAGCTTGTAGATCACTTTCTCTGAAATACTCACCCTTGGGGTATGCCACCCCTTAGGCCGTGGTTGTCCTGATGCTGGCTTCAGCTGAGAGATTTGCTTCACCTCCTCAGTAGATGAGCAGTGTGTTCGGGTTCTTGTCTCCCGCTGTTGCCTCCATACAGAAGATGCCCCTGTTATTGCTGAACATCATGGCTGTGCCCTACTTAAGTTTCATTTTCAGCATCTGTTTACCGTAGTCTTACTCTTCCTGTACGATACTCCTCAGTGACAGCACTGCCTCACATTCACTTTAACAGAAAATTTGAGAGTTTTAGTAATACAGAATTGCAAAAGGAACTCTGCCTCGATGCTTCTTGGGGGTTTTTATATGTTTTTTCAGCTACTGCAGCAGCCAGGTTAGTGCAGCCTTCCTGAAGAAAGTTAGCTGTTTTGATCAAGATGCCTCTATTAACTGTTATCAGGTGAATTTTTTTCCTTAAAAAAAACACACCACCACCCCCAAAAAATAAATTGATTCTGTTAATCATATGGATTATTAAAAAAAGAAAATAATCTCCCATATACAGTTGGAGGGGGGGGCTTTTCCCAAAGGCAGGGAGTGACAGGACAAGGGGTGACAGGTTTGAACGGAAAGAGGGAGATGGAGATGGGACATCAGGAAGGAATTCTTCCCGCAGAGGGTGGGGAGCACTGGGACAGGTTGCCCAGAGAAGCTGTGGATGCCCCATCCCTGGGAGTGCCCAAGGCCAGGCTGGATGAGGCTTGGAGCAACCTGGGCTATGGAAGGGGTCCCTGCCCATGGCAGGGGGTGGGGCTGGGGAGTGTTTAAGGCCCCTTCCCACCCAAACCATCCCATGATTCTATGAATTTTTTGGTTTTGAAAATTCTGAAAAGATTACAAACTTTGTTTGACTTCATGTCTGTCATCTCAAAAGAAGCTTCTTGTTTTGTTTTTAAGGTTCTTTGAAATCATTTTCCCTGTGCGTGGAAAATTCACTCACCCTAGATGAGAGAGAAGCTTTCCAGGGCGAATGCCCTCAGCTTTCAAAGAATCGTTGTTTGATGCTAAAGTCATGTTTTCAAAATCCTGGCATCTTGCTTAGATCAAAGCTTGTGTTCGGAAGGGTTTTCTCATTTATTTATTTTATTTAAATATCTAACAAAACTTCCAAGCTCTTTGTTTGGAAACAGAGGTTGGGAAAAGGTGAAGCCTGACGAGAGGCATTCGTACCCAGAGATGGTAGAGTATGGGATGGCAACAGGAGATCCCACCCAGGGCAGCAGAGCGTACAGGAGAGAGAAGAGGGTGTATGCCCGGGTGGCTCAGCAGGCACGGGAAGATTTGAATTCCCGCGTCAGTATTTAGGGGAATTTTTCCAATGTGTTTTAAGTCCACTGAACAGAGAAGACTAACATTTTGTTCCAAAGTTCTTTTCAAAATATAAGGCTGTAGAAGAGAGGATGTAGCTCTGAAGGTGCCATGCAGGGTGATCAGGAAGACTGCTCTAGGGCTGTTTAGTTAAGGTCTCCAGCGCTCACAGTCTGCCCCAGGTATGTCCAGGAGTGTTGGCTGAAGTGCCTGGATTCCATGTTCGGAGTAGTCACATGCCATGCTGACTCAGTGGTCTCCGTGTACGTGCCAGGCCTGTACGTGGGCAGAAAGCAGCACATCTCTTGCTGCATCCCGGCAGGAAGGCGGCTCGGGATGTGGAGCGTGTCGCTGTGTGCTGCAAGGCTCTGGCAGCTCAGGCAGCCCGTTGTCCAAGCAGCTACTTCCCATCTCTGGGAGACTGTCAGGCGCAATCCAGCTCGCAGCCTTCTGTTTAAGCCACACTGGTGTAGCTTACTGAGCAAATTCCTTGTGGTATCAGCACCAAAGTTTGCTGTTTATCAAAGGGTTTCAGAGGAATCCCAGCTTTATCTTTCTTCAGCGTAATTAGATACTGGCCAACCACGAATGTGATCAATCCAATGGCGACTGCAATCAAGTGCAGTAAGTACCATGCAACTGTCGTCTTCGTCTTCACTGCAGTGGGATGAATAGGTGTGGCATTGATGCTTTTCACTCTTTATTTAATGTTTGAGACAGTAGATCCCAGAATGTTTTCAAATTGAGTGTATATGTAGCTATCTCACAAGGGATCAGTCTTCTGTTCTTGGGCCCTGCTTGGAGTGAAAGTATCCCATGGAGCTGTATGTAAAGAATAATGTCCTTCCAAAATTTATTGGGATGTTCTTAATAGGATTTATCAAGGTGATTGGTATTGCACATCTTTTTTTAACCTTTACAGAATAACTTTAAAATTTCGTTAGATCAGGACTGAAAACTTTGCAAGTTTCATATATTCCTTGAGTGCTGTGGGGTGAGTGTGTCCAACCCATACAAACAACAGAGTAATTTGAATTTATTTTATCACTCAGCAGTCTGCTGATAGTAGGAGAACTGTTACTGCAGTGGTCGAGGGCATCATGGGACAAGACTGAGAAACACCGATCGAGCAGCGCGTGGACAGGTTTGCACAGCGCCTGCCCTCGCGGCGCGTTGCTCGGCTGCTGCCCCGTAGCATGTGAGGTCTTCAAGTGCTCGTACTGTAAATAGTTAGCCCAGTACAGTATTGTTCATGTTTTTTAATGAACATGAACAGTATTTTTGGAGAATATTTAGAATCGGGGGACAAATTAAACGGTTACATTTGAGGACTGGGAGCGAATTTGGGTTTCATTAACATCAGCCTCAACGTGTCTCCTGAAATGTATTTGCTTTAAAATTAACGGGCTTGTGAAGTGTGTGTTTATACAGTTACGCTGTTATCAAAAGCAGGTATTCATCATCTCAGCATAAAAGACACATACTGCGTAACTCGAGAGTGCTCTGTTCCTAAAGATTTTTTTTATTGTTAACTTCTAGGACCCTTCAAAGTCGTACAAGAAAGCTGGAGAAGTCGCAACAGTTGAATTACATGTGGAAGAAGGTATACGAGTAGAAACAAATCCTTTACCTAAGAAAGTTCCCCCCTTGCACTCTGAAATGACAGATTATATAAAGTCATCTCCTCCGACTCTTATCGGTAGCCATAATTCTGACTTAAAGGATAGAACACAAATGAATGGAGCAACAACTGTCACGGAAAAATTGGCTCAGCTTATTGCAACTTGTCCTCCCTCAAAGTCTTCCAAAACAAAGCAGAAGAAGCCTGGAAATGGAACTGTGTCTGGTTTGGTTAAAGACTCTGGGAAGAAGCTACCAGGAACCATAACTGCAAGTGGGTTAGTTAATAAAGATTTAGTAAAGAAATTGCCAGGATCTGGTATTGTTGTTGGATTGGTCAACAAGGACTCAGGGAAGAAGCCATTAGGGATGGGTAGTGCAGCCATATTGGTTAACAAGGACTCTGGGAAGAAGCCACAAGGGATTGGCCCTTTAATTGGATTGGTTAACAAGGACTCTGGAAAGAGGCTGCCAGGGATCAGCACTCCGACTGGGTTAGTTAACAAGGACTCTGGAAAGAAACAGCCGGTGACCAGCTCTGCGGTTGGATTAATCAGCAAAGATGTTGGGAGGAAACTTCCAGGTATCAGCACTCCAACTGGATTGACTAATAAGGAATCTGTCAAGAAGCCAGTAGGCATTGGCACTCCAGCAGGGTTGATTAATAAGGATGCTGGGAAGAAGTTGTTGGGAATAAATAGTCCTACAGGTCTGGTTAACAAGGATACTGGGAGAAAGATGCCAGGGACTGGCAATACAACGGTTCTGACTAACAAAGACTCTGGGAGGAAGACACCAGGGATTGGCAGCCCAATGGGACCAGTTAACAAGGACTCTGGGAGGAAGATGCCAGGAATTAGCAGTCCGGTGGGACTGGTTAGCAAGGACTCTGGAAAGAAGCCGGCAGGAATCGGCACTCCAGTAGGTCTGGCTAACAAGGACTCTGGAACCCTGAAGGCAGACTCTCTTGTGCCTGCCTCAGAGCCCTTTAAGCTTCCTTCCAGTTCAAACCTCAGTAGCCTTGAAAGCCATGAGACTACAGATTTACTGAAGGAAAATGCTACTAGCAAAACATTTGAGAAGCATGTTATGAGACAGAATAAAGAAAGTATCTTGGAAAAATTTTCAATTCGGAAAGAAATTGCTGACGTGGGCAAAGAGATGTTCAGTGAAGGAATCTGTGTTCCACAGGACAGCTACTCAACCAGTGAAAAAGGGATTTATGAAACATCTAAGCATGAGAAGCAGCCTCCGGTATATTGCACTTCACCAGACTTCAGAACAGGAGGTGCTTCAGACGTATCGACTGCAAAGTCCCCATTTAGTGCAGTAGGAGAGGGAAACCTCCCGTCGCCTTCGCCCACAGTGTCTGTTACCACCTTAAACAGGAGCCTCTCAACCACATCTTCACCGTTAGCATCTAACTCCCTGCATTTAAGTTCCACAGCAGATCTCTTGGAAGGTATTTCAGATCAGATTGGCAAAACTCAGTTTTCTTCTGACAGCACACTTCTGAACATAAACAGAACGTTGAACCATACTCTGAGCACTGATTTTAAAGGTGCTGATAAAGATTTAAATGATTCAAAAGCTACTTACGTAGAAACGTCAAGAACCAGCCCTGCTACAGGGAAAAAGCCTATTTTGGCAGCTGAAACAAGCATTCATGCTACTGTCACCCCTTCAGTCGTGAGTTTTACAAGCTTGTTTAGTAGCAAGCAGTTCCTAAAGATTGGTGCAATAGCTGCATCGGATAAATCCTGCCAAGGGGCAAAAAATCTGAGCACTACGCAGCAGTCAAAACCTTTAAAGAAAAGGAAAGGAAGGAAACCACGGTGGACTAAAGTGGTGTCAAGAAATGCGTGTCGACCTCCGAAGGGTCTAGAACTAGAAAGGTCGGAGCTTTTTAAAAACATTTCGTACAGTGCACTATCCAGCAGTAATTTGGAGCAGGCCAAATTCTTGAAAAACATAGGATCGTCTTCATTTATGGAGCATGAATTTGTCAAACATCAGTTGCCAAAACTGAATGAAGCTAACGGGCAGTCCCTTGCTCTGTTAGCTGAGACTGACAAGCAGGCTCAGAAGTTCTACAGTACTCACAAACAACCTTCCAGTTTGTGTATGTCAGATGATTTCCTACCTGACATGTATAAACCCAAAAGAGGAAGACCTAAATCCAAGGAGATGCCAGAGCTCGAAGGTCCTCCCAAAAGAACCCTAAAGATCCCAGCATCGAAAGTCTTTTCGGTGCAGTCAAAAGAAGAGCAGGAGCCTCCGATTTTGCAGCCTGAGGTAGAAATTCCCTCCCTAAAGCAGAGCTTATCGGGACAACCTTTTCCTAAAAAGAGAGGGAGACCTAAAAGGCAGATCAGGTCGTCAATTAAAATGAAGCCCCCTATTCTTTCTGTGGCACCCTTCGTTGGAACAGAGAGCTCAAGCAAGATAGAGTCTGAAGGCGATCAACATCGAGGTGGGGATTTTTTTGAGAGGAAGGACCAGCTCCGAGGGCCAGAAGAAGTCCAAAAACCTAATATTTGTAGCATGACTGATTTGGAAGTAGACTCAGACAGAAAAGTTGCCAAGAGAAATAATGGACAGCTAATGAAAACAATTATTCGAAAAATAAATAAAATGAAGACTCTGAAGCGAAAGAAACTTTTGAATCAGATTCTGTCTAGTACAGTGGAACCAAATAACAAAGGGAAAGTGCAATCCAAACTCCACAACACAGTGTCAACTCTTGCTGCCACTTTTGGTTCAAAGTTAGGCCAGCAAATAAATGTCAGCAAGAAAGGAACCATTTACATAGGAAAAAGGAGAGGGAGGAAACCGAAAGCTGTCCTGAACGGTATTTTAACCAGCAGCTCTGCCAGCCTGACGGTTCTGGAGAAGTCTGCTCCGCAAGCGCCGGGAACGTCACTCGGACAAGTCCTTCCCCACTTGCTGCCTTCAGCCGCCAGCAGCTCTGAGATTCTTCCCTCTCCAGTTTGCTCCCAGTCGCCCGCAGCGAGCGGGGGACAGAGCCCCGTCAGCAGCGACGCAGGATTCATCGAGCCCAGCTCGGTGCCGTATTTACACATACACTCCAGGCAAGGAAGTGTTGTTCAGACACTTGCGATGAAGAAAGCTGCCAAGGGAAGGAGGAGATTATCTCCACCTACGCTCTTGCCAAACTCTCCTTCTCACTTGAGCGAGCTGACATCGCTGAAAGAAGCCACTCCTTCCCCAGTGAGTGAGTCTCACAGCGATGAGACAATCCCCAGCGACAGTGGAATAGGCACAGACAATAACAGTACTTCAGACAGAGCGGAGAAGTTCTGTGGGCAGAAGAAGAAAAGGCATTCGTTTGATCACGTTTCCCTTATTCCGCCCGAAACTTCCACCGTTTTAAGCAGTCTGAAAGAAAAGCATAAACACAAGTGTAAGCGCCGCAGTCACGACTACCTTAGTTACGACAAGATGAAGAGGCAGAAGCGAAAAAGGAAAAAGAAGTACCCTCAGCTTCGAGGTAGGCAGGACCCAGATTTCCTTGCCGAACTAGAAGAATTAATAAGTCGATTGAGTGAAATTAGAATAACCCACAGGAGTCACCATTTTATACCCCGGGATTTGCTGCCTACCATTTTTAGGATAAATTTCAATAGTTTCTATACCCATCCTACCTTCCCTTTAGATCCTTTGCACTACATTAGAAAACCCGATCTAAAGAAGAAGAGAGGCAGGCCTCCAAAAATGCGGGAGGCTATGGCAGAAATGCCTTTTATGCATAGCCTGGGCTTCCCTCTCTCCAGTACCGGGTTCTATCCCTCCTACGGCATGCCTTACTCTCCTTCTCCCCTTGCGGCTGCTCCCATAGGCTTAGGTTATTATGGAAGGTACCCTCCAACTCTTTATCCTCCTCCACCTTCTCCTTCTTTTACTACCCCCCTGCCACCACCTTCCTACATGCATACAGGCCATTTGCTTCTCAACCCCACCAAGTATCACAAGAAGAAGCATAAACTTTTACGCCAGGAGGCATTCCTCACAACAAGCAGGACTCCGCTCTTGTCCATGAGCACATATCCCAGTGTTCCCCCCGAAATGGCTTATGGCTGGATGCTCGAACATAAGCACAGGCATCGCCATAAACACAGAGAGCATCGTTCCTCTGAACAACCACAGGTTTCCATGGACACTATAACGGCTAATAGCTCTTCTAGAACAGTTCTGGAGTCCTTGAAGCGCTACAGATTTGGGAAGGAGGCTGTTGGTGAGAGGTACAAACACAAAGAGAAACACAGATGTCACATGTCTTGTCCGCACCTCTCCCCTTCAAAGGGTTTGCTCAGCAGAGAGGAACAGTGGGTCAGGAGAGAGCCTTCAGACTCGAATTCCTTAGCACTGGGATTGCAGACACCGCTGCAGATAGACTGTTCAGAAAATTCGCCTGGTCTGTCCCTGGGGGGCTTTACTCCCAGCTCTGAGCCAGCCAGCAACGACGAACACACGAACCTTTTCACAAGTGCAATAGGCAGCTGCAGAGTCTCCAACTCTGCCAGCACCAATGGACGTAAAAAATTAACTGACAGCCCTGGACTCTTCAGCGCACAAGACACCTCGTTAAATCGACCTCTCAGAAAGGACCCGTTGCCTTCTATTGAAAAGGCACTGCAGCCACTGCCAGGTAAGGGAGCGCTAACTGTGCGTGCTTTCCCACCCGTCTTGCTGTTTTATGTCGTGCCCGTCAGGGCTGGAAAGGGAGGGTGAGGCTAGCTTTGGCTCTGTAGGAATCTCTGCTGAATTTCAGTTCTGCTCTCACTTTCGCTCTGGAGTGTGTCTCTCCCGTTAAAGCACTGTCCTGTGCAGCGAGTGGTGCAGGCTGATGGGGTGTCTCCAGTGCTGCTCTGGGCACTGCGCAGGTACCTTTTCCCAATGGATTTTTCATGCTTCGTTATAGCAGTGTATCGAGTTCTGCTGAGGGTGCTTTCTCATTAAGTGGTCTTTTCTTTTTACTCACAATTTTTAGCTTTCTGGAGAATTGAGTTGAAATTTTTCATGATCTGTGATGCTTTAAAGGCCGTGGTCCTGTTTGTTTTGAAGTTTGGTTGATGTGCTTTGGACTATTGGTACTAATAATGCGAATAGCGTTGCCCTACAAGAAAATGTTTCCTTTTTCTTTTGTAACTCGGTTTTAGCCATTTTGATAAGCTGTACCACAGTGTAGCTTTTGATCCCTGACTCGAGGCCTCCAGCAGTACCTGGGAAGAGTTGCTAAATGATGCTGGCAATGCCCAAGACCAAACCCTGTAATGACTGCTTTATCCGTGGTCGGGAAGCTCGTCTTGCGTAGCCTGGAGCAAAACTGAAACGGAGCTAGCGGAGAGTGCGTGCTCAGAAAACCGCGGTGCCGTTGCCAGAGGGTTGCTGTTGAAGGAAAAGGCCTCTGCGCTGCGACTGAACTGTGTCGTTTCCATGATGCTAAGGCAAAAAACCAAAAAGGGAGGTTTTAGGACTTGAAGAAACGACGTTACGCATCGCTTTCCCTGCCGGCTTAAGCGTCGCTTTGTGCTGTACTGCATTGTTACAGATGTTTGTGAGTTACCCACGTCTGTCAGAATTGCTGCGGACACCTTAGTGAGACCCCGTAACAGAGATAACCCACCAGAGACTGAAGTGTGGCTCGCGCTCTTACCTCCTTACTCCTGACCTGTAAAGGAAGTCTGACAGCTTCTCCTCCCCCCAATACCTGCCTACACTCTCCCTTGAAATATAAATCCTTTGTCCAAACCCACTTGTGACTAATGTTTCACAGACCAAGAGCCAAGTAAACAACCAGCTACAGCTAACGAGTAACACCTCCTCACGCTCCTTACTCCCACCTTCCTCCTTTTCGTGCCACGCTGGGGCTCTGATGCATCCTGCCACCTCCCTGCTCTGACTGCGTGTGCATGGAAGGGGGTTTTCTCTTCGTTTTGCCGTTCAGGGTTTTTATGTTTTACTTCTTTATTTTAAGGGCAGTTGGAAGTGGCTGGATTCTTTGATGAGTTAATGCTACTCCATACTGTTTCACATTACTACAGCTGCTCGGGGCCGGGGGGAGTCAGGAGAAAGCAATAAAGTCGTAAGATTGCTTCTGCTGCAGTGCTGGAAAGCAAAATTCAAAGTGCTAGGTCACCAGAAGGGTTACATTTGATTCTGAGGAGTGAAGAATTGGTTGTGGTGTGCAGGCCTGGGAATTTCCTGAGGATTTCCATGTCGGTGAACGATCTGACTTGGGTTTTTATGAGGCACAAGCTAATTAAGGGAGAAGGCAGAGATGCTTTAAGCCGAAGCGTGCTCGTGAAGGCTCTGAATGACTCTCCCTCTTAGAGTAGGTTTGCCCCGTTCCTCAGAGGCCGTGTATCGCTCTCAGTAAGTGTATTCCCCCGCGACGGAAACCCACGGTGCCTGTTGGGAGACTGGCGTTCACCCAGCATTCACCTCGTTCCCAAGGAGCCCCGAGGCCCGCATCGGCTGCGTGTCGGAAAAGCTGTGCCTAGGGAAAAGCTGGGGAGTACAAGGCTGTTTTTTTCTTTCTTCTCTTGGAAGATCAGTGTCCGGCCGCATGTCCTGTTGGGTGGCGGGCTGGCTCTGACTAGTGCTGGATTGTGATGCGGACGCTCGGGTGGCTTGGGCGCTTCAGAAAGCAGCAAAGGTGGAGGGGAAAACGCGGCGGTGCGTTTGTGTGTTAAACCAGGCGCAGTTCAGGTGCATGGTGAACACTGAAATAAATTGAGTATCCCCTATGAATCGCGGAAAACGGTTTTGGGAGGCATTTCCTGGTGCTGGTCTCTGACTGCTGGCCTCACCTGTTCTGGCTCACGTATCCCGCGTGGAAAATCGGCTTCCTTTCCACAGACCTCGGATGTAAACCTTGCCCGGCTGAATTAAATGGCAGCTTCTTTCTGCTGCCTCAGCCGCTGTTAGATGTTTGCGGAGGCGGCTTGCGTCCGGGCCACGCTGGCAGCGCACGTTTTGGCAGAGAGGGCTCCGGCGAGGGTCGGGGTGTCACGGCACGTGAGGTTTGGAGGGACGTTTCCGCGCTGCCCCTACTCGTCGCGAGGCTGTTTTTAAGATTTCTGTAGGACGCTGTTACCTGTTCATCTGAAGCTCACGGTGGTCTTGAGGAAATCCCGTGGCTTCACCCCCCAGGTTCCTTCCAACTGCCAATAGCTTGGGAACTGCTCCCAATTCCTGGGAGTTGCCGGAAAGGAATCATAGAATCACAGAATGGTTTGGGTTGGAAGGGACCTTAAAGATCATCTAGTTCCAACCCCCCTGCCATGGGCAGGGACACCTTCCATAGCCCGGGATGCTCCAAGCCTCATCCAGCCTGGCCTTGGACACTCCCAGGGATGGGGCATCCACAGCTTCTCTGGGCAACCTGTCCCAGTGCCTCACCACCCTCTCTGTGAAGAATTTCTTCCTGATATCTAATCTAAACCTCCCTGATTTCAATTTATACCCGTTAGCCCTTGTCCTGTCACTACAGGCCCTTGTAAAAAGTCCTCTCCCACTTGTAGCCCAGCCCCTTCAGGTAGGCTGTGATAGGGTCCCCCTGGAGCCTTCTCTTCTCCAGGCTGAACAAGCCCAACTCTCTCAGCCTGTCCCCAGAGCAGAGGGGCTCCAGACCTCTGACCATCTTCATGGCCTCCTCTGGACTCACTCCAATTGGTCTATATCCTTCTGATTTTGGGGGTTCCACAGCTGGACGCAGCACTCCAGGTGGGGTCTCACCAGAGCAGAGTCCAGGGGCAGAAAGGGAAACAGCATGGGGTGTTTCCCCCCAGCGTGGGGCTCAGTGCAGGCGGGAAGCTGCCGCCTTCGCTCCATCTCCAAGCACAGGACGGGTTTGAGGCGGCTGCCCGAGGCGGAGGGGCGGTGCGCGGGCCCTTCCCTGCCTTG
>NW_010233014.1:2126-2379 GCF_000690775.1 Eurypyga helias | reverse complement strand
CCGGTTGTCCGGGACGCTTTGAGCGGTGTCACCCCCAGCCCCCCGTGCCCTCGCCCCGCTAACGAGCAGCGCTAACGAGCAGCGTCTCCTGTTCATAAGCACACGCCAATTCCCAGCGCGGGGAGGGGTTTGGAGCGCACGGGACGGGAAAAACGCTGACGGAGAGGAGAAGGATCAGGGTCCATCCTGCCGTCCCGTTCCTTTGGTGGCCCTGGGAGGGGACAGCACGTGTGTGTCCCCAAGGGGATTATCC
>NW_010233014.1:0-2024 GCF_000690775.1 Eurypyga helias | reverse complement strand
CAGCGTAGGGTGATGGCGTTTGGTCTCCTGCGAGGGGTTTCGGGGCAGAACAGCTCCGTTTTGGGCAATTTATGGAGCCGGCAGGGGATTTAATCGGGGTCGTCTTTGTCCCCTCAGCTCATCCTCTTCGGGCTCAGCAACCAGATGGTGGTGACGTTCAAGGAGGAGAACACGGTCGCCTTCAAGCACCTCTTCCTGAAGGACTACGTGGACGGGGCGGAAGAGTCCTACGCCGTCTACACCCAACGCGACCTCTACGACCGCATGTTTTACGCCGTGGAGAAGGTGCGTTCCGCGGGCGGAGAGGGGCTCCCCGCTGTCGGAAGGGGCTCCGGGCCGCCTCCAGCTCCTGAGGGCATCTCCTTCTCCAGTATTTGGCCGTTCCCAACGAGACCATCGGGCGTTACGCCTACGTGCGAGGGGAGAGCGGAGGGAACCGGTCAGCCCTCATGCTCTGCCAGCAGTATTACCGTAAAGGACGCATCGACCCGGCCAACGACACCTTCAACATCGACCCCAAAATTGTCACAGGTGGGTTTGGGGGACGGTGGGGGCTGAGATTTCCTTCTCCCACAGCCACCCCTGGATCCTGGGGAGGTTTTTGGTCCTTGTTTTTGAGCTTGAGAGGGTCCGAGGGGTCTACGTGGGGCCTTGGGCGTCCCTGAAGGCGCTTCTCCCACCCCGCAGACTGCCTGGGAGTGGACCCCGAGGACCCCCAGCCTCTTCCCCCAGAGCTGGAGCGCAGCTACAAGAACTTCACCCTCAAATTTCACAAGTAACCGCCGCGAGTTTCACGAGTAAAACCTTCCCCACGGTCTGGGATGTCCCAGCGTTTGGGTGCTGGGGACATCCTGCGGGTGAGGGTGGAGCGGGGACCCCCAGCGTGGGGACTTCCTCGCGCCGAAGCCTGCTGTCGGCATGGAAAAGCCCCCTGTCCCCTCCCCCTTGGTTTTAAAAACCACTTGTGGGACAGAAACAAATCCACCCTCGTGCCGGGGGAGATGTGAAACCGATGAGGTTGCACAACCGAGCAGCTGCTTTCCGGCCCCGTCTCCGTCGGCCCCGTGGTGCCTCAACTGGCCTGCAACACCCACCTCGGGAGTTGTTTTCCCTTCCCCAAAATCCCTACGCTGCCTGTCGGCGGTGTCGTAACAGCCCGGGGCCCTGCCCCGCCGGGGCGGGCACGTTGGTGGGCGGCGGCAGCCCCGTCTTCTTGCCGGTGCGTGGCTGAAGGATGCCGAGAGCTGTAGCTGGTGGGACTGTTGCTTCCGGAGGGTCCAACCTCCCCCTCGAAGCAAAATTCAGCGATGCTGGGGCATGTTGGCAGTGGTTTGCTCCTCTGAAGCTGGAGACACCCTTTCCTGGGGCTGTAGGCACCCCCAGGGAGGGTGTTTACCCCCTCTGAAGCTGGAGACACCCTTTTCTGGGGCTCTAGGCACACCCAAGGAGGGTGTTTACCCCCTCACTGTCAGTTGTTTGACTCTTGGTGCTGTTTTTTGGGGGTTCAGAGGTGCCTGTGTGGGCTGAGACACACTGGAGAAGCCGCAGGAGGAGGATTAACGCGTGTCCCCTCCCGCAGACTCATCAACGTCACCATCCAGTTCAAGCTGAAAGCTATCAACATCCAGACCATCATCAACAACGAGATCCCCGACTGTTACACCTTCACCATCACCGTGAGTGCTCGGGGAGTGGGGTCCGGAGGGCCGGCAACGGCCCTCACGGGCACGTGGGACCAGGCACCGGCAACGTCACGACAGCGAGGAGCTGCCGGATGGGTTTATGGGTGGTGAGGGTCCCCCTTTTCTCCCCAGATCACGTTTGACAACAAGGCGCACAGCGGCCGGGTGAAAATCCACCTCCACAACCAGGCTGACATCAAGGAGTGCAAAGATCCCAGCGTTTTCGGCCGAGGTGCGACCCGCGAGCGCGTGACCGAGGTGGCATCCGTCCCCAGCGCGTGCCCAAGGGCTGCGGGGGGGTGGGCTCCGGGCGCTCCCGAGCGGCTGTCCTGCTCCCGATGG
>NW_010233013.1:4318-4941 GCF_000690775.1 Eurypyga helias | reverse complement strand
AGCATAGGGCGGGGGTGTCCCATCGCAGAGAAGCCCTCCCCGTCTGTCCTGCAGAGCCTCTGGATGGGTCCTTGTCCCAAGGGTGCTGCAGTCAGGGTAAGAGTGGAAAGGGAAACTGAGGCACGGTGCTGGGCAGGGGGTTGCACAGAGTCCCAGGGGTCTGCCCCCCCGAATCCTGCCCCGCTGCATTGCTGCTCTCCAGGGGGAGGTTCCCAGGGGCAAAGCGCCTTGTCCCCAAGGGGCGAGCACAGAGCCCAGGGTTTGGGGTGGCTGCAGGGCACCTCCGGACACCCCCATCCCCCCCTCAGCTCTCTTAGCTCCATCCGCTGGCTCTGCCGATGTCCCAGTGCGGGGACAGGAGGGGCTGGGGGGAAATAGAAACATTTTGTGGGATTTTCATGGCTTTTCCCGGCTGAGCACCCCTGGCGTGAACCCCACGCCCCCCATGGGCTGCCCCGGGAGGGGGTAGTTTGCTGCAAGCCCCTTCCCCTCCCATTCCGTCCCCGGGATGAGGGGGTTGCCCTTGAGCATCCCCTCCTGGGTCCGCTTTTGGCCAGAGCCACCTCCTCTCCCATCGCACTGACTTCTCCATCTCCGTCCAACCTGTTGCTCTTCGGCTGCTG
>NW_010233013.1:3344-4307 GCF_000690775.1 Eurypyga helias | reverse complement strand
AAAAACTTCCTCTGCCCCCGCCCAGAGCCTTTTCCAGCGGCTGGACTCATGAGGGTGGTCGCAGGCTTTAGGGCTGGTGACAGGCAATGGGATTAGACTGGGGAAACTGGGAGACCGGGGAGTCTTGTGCTGGGAGTGAGGAGCTGCGGGTCCACGGGCGAGTGTGTGGAGGGGCCGGGGAGCCCGGGCTTAGCAGGTCCCACCTGGGGCCCCCCATCTTCCCCTCTGTCCCACCTCGTGCCTCAGTTTCCCCTGCAGCTGTGAGAGGCAGAGATGGGTGTGCAAACCCTCCCGTGAACATGTGACATGCTCACCCAGGCGTGCGTGGGCTCACCCCTCCCTAGGGGCCCCCACGGGGTCTGCTGCCACCCCCACCTCTCCGTGTGGGACCGTATCCCTCCTGGAACCCTCCTTGGGCTCACCCAGACCCACTTCCGTGGGGATGGGGCACATCCCTGTGGCCCAGCCGTGCAACAAGGAGCCCCTTTCTCCCTGCTGGGATGGGGGGGGTTTGGCAGCTGCAGGGACCCCCGTTCTCCCCCACCTGCTTCCGGCCTTTTAAGCTCTGCCCTCCCAAGAGCCTGCCGAGCCCTTCCCACCGCATCCCCCAGGCAGAACGTGGCCCCCCTGCCCCAACCCATATCCCTCAGCACTGCCCTGCTCCAGAGACCCCCCGGGACCCCCTGCAAATCCAGGGGTGGGCATGGATACTGGACGTGGGGCCAGTTTGCATCAAGGGGGGGATCTGATTCGGAGGCAGCCACGTGCGTGCCGGGATGGGTGGGTGCGTGGAGGGGGATGTCAGTGCGTCCGGCTGGCTGGGGGGGCAGCGGGGTGTCCAAAGCCCTTTGCCGGTGGGGACGGGGCCTGGAGTGGGGCCAGACTCTGCCCGTGGCTGCTGACTCATTCTGCAGCTGAGCATCCCTGGAAAGCCACCGCTCCGCTGCCTGCCCCTCGGCTCGC
>NW_010233013.1:975-3160 GCF_000690775.1 Eurypyga helias | reverse complement strand
ATCTCCTGCCTTTCCCCTGAACCGTGCTGCAGCCCCGAACGGTGCTGGTCCCGGGCTGAAGGAGCCGCCTCTGCGAGCGGGGCCGTGCTCAGGGGAGAAAGAAGGATCGCTCCTGTCCCAAAATAGACTTCAGCTCCATTTTCCACCTGGCTTCCCACGGAAATAGAGGTTAGCCGGGCCCGCTGCTTGCATGCGTGCCTGCGTCTCGATCCATCCCCGGCAGCTCCTGAGCTCTGAGGTCTCGGACGATCGAGCCCCACAAGCCACTGCCATGCCCCCCTCTCTGCGCTTTTTGGCCACCTTTCTCTAGTCCAACTTTTCCTTCCTAAAATGTGGGTTGAAAATTTTCCATTTGTGGCAAATAGAAAAAACTCACCCAAAAATCCAACCCCAAACCCCAGACATGACGCCTGAGAGTCTCTTGCCACCACGGGACTCCAGGACCTCAGGGCATCACCATGGGCAGGGTGAAACCAGACTTAACCCTCTCCGTGTCCCATTCCTGGGGCTGGCACTCTGGTCCCAGCGAGGGATGGGCATAGGATGGGAGCAGACCCCTGTCCACCCCAGCTTGCCCCGTTCCTGCAGAGTTTTAGCACTTGAATTTCCTCCCCGGAGCGTTTCGGCTGGTTGCGGCCGCCACCCACAGCTCACGCCACCGCGGCGCCTTGGGAACGGGAAGAAAAGGCGCCCGTGACAAAAGCCTTCCTCGCTTGGCCGCCCGGGGGGACGGCAGCCAGCCCCCATGCTGGAGCCCGGCCACGGCCACCGAGCAGGAGGGTTTTGTCTCTCGCTCCAGAGCTGTGGGGCTGAATTCAAATGATCCAGCCAGAGCAGAAAGAGCTCCTGGCTTGGCGCTGGCACCGCTGGCCAGGTCTTGGGTGACGGAGCCTTGGCTGCCCCTGCTGAGGTCCTGTGGGGAAGGGGGTGGTTTGTGGTCTGCACATGGTGGTCGACATCTGTGGTACATGGTGCCAGGGGCCGTATGTCCATCGTACTCGGTGCCAGGTGTTGTACATCCACGGTGCGTGGTGCCAGGGGCTGTGCATCCATGGTGCATGGTTCTAGGGGCTGTATGTCCATGGTACATGGTGCCAAGGGCTGTACATCCATGGTGAGTGGTTCCAGAAGCTGTATGTTGGTCCTAAGTGCTGAACATACATGGTACGTGGTGCTGAGGGCTGTGTGTCCATAGTGCATGGTGCCAGGGGCTGTACATCCATGGTCCTTGGTGCCAGGGACTGTATGCCCATGCTGTGTGGTGCTACAGGCTGTACATCCATGGTGCCAGGGGCTGTATGTCCATGGTGCATGGTGCTGGGGGCTGTACATCCATGGTGCGCAATGCCAGGGACTGTATGCCCATGCTGTGTGGTGCTACAGGCTGTACATCGCCAGGGGCTGTATGTCCATGGTGCATGGTGCTGGGGGCTGTACATCCATGGTGCTCAATGCCAGGGACTGTATGCCCATGCTGTGTGGTGCTACAGGCTGTACATCCATGGGGCCAGGGGCTGTATGTCCATGGTGCTCGGTGCCAGGGGCTGTACATCCCTGGTGCATGGTGCTAGGGGCTGTGCATGCCTGGTGTGTGGTGCTGGGGGCTGTATTTACACCCTCTCCCTGGTGCATGGGTCCCACGCGTAAACTCGGAGTAGTGTTCGCAGAGGGCTGCAGGCGCTGGGGACAGCTTCCCATCAGGCTGGCCCTGGCAGCAGCAACCTGGCCCAGGGAGCACCACAGAGGTGCCAAATCCGCTTCTGTGGCTGCCGAAATCAATGCAGCACACAGAGCTCATAAATCACAAGGCTGCTCTGAGTCTCAGGGTCACTGTGCTCCTGTCTCACAGTGCATCCCTGGTACGGGGGGCTGAGGAGACCCCCAGCTCCCCGAGCATCCCCTGTGGAGGGGTGAGGGGCTGTTGTGGCTGTGCCCCACTGCACCATGCAGGGGCATCTCCCTGCATCCCCTCCATCAGCCTCCTCTCCGGACGGCTGCTAGAGGCCGGGGGCAGCTGGAGCCCCTCCGCACCATGCCCGGGGTCCCCAGTGGCCCCCCATGCTGCTCCCCAGCGAGGGCCGGGGGCCGGCGATGGCCGTGCTAGCTGCTGGGCTCTCCTTCCAGCGCCAGTCCCTGCCCTTTGTGCCAGGCAGCCTTGCGAGCGGCCTGGGAAATAATCGCCACT
>NW_010233013.1:0-911 GCF_000690775.1 Eurypyga helias | reverse complement strand
GCCCCACGCTTTGTGTGTCCTCACCCCCTCCAGCAGCTCGCTGACCTCAACCCCCGCCGCACGAGCCCCCTTGCAGTGCCCAGGCGCAGCAGCGCATGCACACACGTGTTCACACCCACACACGTGCGTGCTGCAACACTCATGTAGGAAGCACACACGTGTGTGCCCTGCTCGCACACTTGCCCCCCCACCCACTGGGCTGTCCTGCCGAACACCGGCCGCGAAAACAAAGCCCTTGCGAGGTTTGTCCCTGGGAACACACAGCCCCAGCTCTGGCATCGCCTCCCTACCCGCCGCAGCCAGGATTGGGGGTCAGGCTTCCACGCCTGCAGGGCCACGCTGGGCTCGGCTGTCCCCAGGGGACCCGGCTCCCCAGGAAGGCTGGTGGGGCTGGATTGGACCCAGTGGTGCCCAGCCAGTGGTCCCGATAGCTCCCGTTGTCTCCTTCCTCCTCTGATCCAGGGCACATTTCCTCTTCTTCCTTCTCCTCTCCACCACCCAAGGATCCAGGTTGCCCTGCGGCTGTGCTGGTGCCGTGCCCTGACACCGCGTCCGTCACCTCATCCCCACACCTGTGGGCCGGGGTCTCCCCGTGACCCCTCCTCCTGGTGCAGGGAAGGGATATTTTTGAGGTTTCTTTGGAATTGAGGCACAGCCGGTGGTTTTTCTTCCCCCCTCGCAGGGCAGAGGATGGCCTCAGCCCTCCCGCTGCTGCTGCTCTGGGCCTTTGCCCCCATGGTGGTCCCGGAGGTGTTTGGCCCCGGAGATGGCACAGGTAACTCCCTACCCCGTGGTGAGGGTCTGGGGGGTGGGGGGGCCACCCCGTGCTGGTCCCACTCACGGCTCCTCTCCTCTCCCACCCAGAGGACCTCAAGGCTCTGCAGGTCTCCATCCCACGTCACCCACCCCTC
>NW_010233012.1:10136-18576 GCF_000690775.1 Eurypyga helias | reverse complement strand
CCTCCCCTCCCCTCCCCCCCCATTTATGAAAGATGTGGTATATTCAATCTTTATGCAAGCAGGACTTTTCCTCCTGTCTGTTTTCTGCTTATCTGATCCATTTCAACACACAACTTGAACCTGGAAGCCTCAATTTCTCCAGGAAAAGGTGGCAGACAGCACCTGCCATGTTCTGACTTGAAGCTTTAGGACCTTGACAGAGTGCCCCACCTGAAGTGGCAGGGTTTCGTCAGCAGTAGGGCTCTGCCTCTGCAACAAACTCTTTTTGGCCTTGCCAGTTGGGAAAGAGACCACTTACAAGTCATTCTGGCAGTTGGCAGGTCATTTATTGTGGATAAAAATGTTTTGAAAAGTATTTCTGGACTTGAAAGGTGGCACCATACGACTCCATGTCAAAGGAGAGTGATACGTAAGTAAAAATAGACTGTGCTAAATAATATCCAGCCTTAATTCCTGACTAATATGTACACTAACAACACTAATACAATCTAATTTAATCTAGCTTTTACAAGGTTGTTTTGCACACAGATAAGATTTCAGTGCTCATCACCATTGATATGTACAACAGGAGCAGAATCCTTTCTGCTCTCTGTTGGCTGCATTGGTTGCTTTCATAGAAAGTGAGTGGAATAAAAATTCCCAAAATGAGCCAGCGTAAGTTCTGAATATACACCAGAATTTCTCTGCTTAGTACAAGAAATACAATGATAGGTACTTAGAACCATTGCTAAAGTTACTAATACAACAAATAAATAAAAATCAGCTCTAATTTTACCTTGCCATAATTTTCAGGCAAGTTGGTTTGTTGCTTTTTTTCTATCCACCAATTTTATGCAGTACCAAGCTGAGATGGTACAGTTTATTGTACAGTTTATTTGCTATTTCCTGATTGCAGTACTAAAAGTTTCCTATAGTAAAAGGTAGGGTTTGAGTAGAAAATAAAACAAAAATAGCTAACATTGGATTTTTTAAAAAAATATTTTTCCTGAGAGCATTTCTTGTTCTGGTAGCTTTTTATGCAAATCTCTTTCCTAACATTAAGACTGGAACTAGGATTATAAAGTGTCCTACATCATAGATTTTTAGTTTTTAATATTTTACAGAAATGAGAGTGTTTCAAAAAGAAAAGCACTACAAACTGCCTGTGTCATTAGTTTTCTGGATAAGGGTTTCCAAATTTTCATATGCCTCTGAATAAAAAATATCTTGAAAATTAGATTAGCCTAGGACTGGTTTTCAATTTGTATCTGTGTTTTCTTTTTCATATTGTCAGCTGGATAGCAACATAAACATCTGTCAAAGGGTATTTTCAAGAGTAGCCAGGGGATGTCCTCCCTAACTTAAGTACCTGTTTGAGGTGCTGAATTAGAAACCCAGTATCTTTTCCTAGCCTATGAAGACAGAAAAGCATCTCCAGCAACTAATTCAGAAAATTAGAGAAGGGTCTGGGGAGACCTTATTGCAGCCTTCCAGTACCTGAAGGGGGACTACAAGGAAGCTGTGAGGGGAGTTTTTACAAGGGTCTGTAGTGACAGGACAAGCGGTAATGGGTTTAAATTGAAAGTGGGGAGATTTAGATTAGATATCAGGAAGAAATTGTTCATGGAGAGGGCGGTGAAGCACTGGAACAGGTTGCCCAGAGATGTTGTGGATGCCTCATCCCTGGAAGTGTTCAAGGCCAGGCTGGATGAGGCTTTGAGCACCCTGGTCTAGTGGAAGGTGTCCCTGCCCATGGCAGAGGGGTTGGAACTAGGCGTTCTTTAAGGTCCCTTCCAACCCAAACCATTCTATGATTCTATGAAAATCTAATGAGGAAGGATCCACAGCTCCTGAGGAACACTTAGCTAAACTGACCAATGTAAGGGAGGTTTGAAACCGGGCCTTAAGCTAGGACACAGCAGTAAACTTTTAGAAGAATAATTCCATAGTGGAAATAGGAACTATAAATCAAAGAAATGTGTGTTGTGTTCTTTATACACAACAAATAGTTGGGATTCCTGTTTTAAGAATAGAGAACAACTCAACCTTAGCTTCAGAACACAACCTGCTATCCCATAATGCTTCCTATTCAAAATAGTATTATCTGGCATGCATTCCGCAACACAAACACATATGACTGCCTCTCTTTTCGTGTATGTCTTCTTTTATGGGACTAACAGCTCTTCCTTTCCCTTTCAGGAGCACATTTACAAACTGATGAAAAGTGATTCTTATCCTCGTTTTATACGATCCAGTGCCTACCAGGAGCTGCTACAGGCCAAGAAAAAGGTATTGGTCCATCTTGCCTTTGTCTTGCCACTGTGCAAAGCAGTGGTTATGTTTGCAACAATACTCAGTCTTCTCTCCCCTGTGCCAGTGCAACTGGATATCTGGTAGGTGACCAGCTTGGCGTGTTTGGAGGGTCACATACACACAGGAGTTCAATATACATATATGTGTATATATCCTGCATGTGGGCATGTTTCAATAAGTTAACCTAGCGAAACTTATTTTTATTTTTACATCCCATATTGTACTGTTTTCTCTGTTATGAAGCACCTTAAATTGCAAAGTGCTTAACAAATACATTAAAAAAAATAAAATAAAATCCCAGAATAGTCTTTCATGTTTGCAAGTTTGCTTATGTAATAAATGTTGTTCTCTTTATTCCACCTATAAGAGCTACAGAATGTGTTTAGAAACAATCTTATTCATACAAATAAGCTTCTAATTTCATCTTCAAATATAGGGACTGCCTAATTCTGTTTCTTTCGCTATTATTACATTATTAGTTTTGAGTAGGCTAGGAGTCTGACTTGAAAGACTGATCATGTCACACTTCGGCAGAGGGTCATGTCTTGGTATGTAATATTTGTTTAGAAAAGTCCAGATTATGGAATGAGTTCTGAATAGACACAGCCCAGAGAATGTGGAGCAGCTTGTGCAATGCAGATTTCTATAATGATAAATTATTTTATTAATGGGCTCTAAACAGTGATCTCCTAGAATCAGCTGGGAGCCCTGTGCCTTGCAAAATTAGGGCCCCGATCGTTACTGGCATGAGGTAGTTATTATCACCGTAGCATTCTATTGTTTATAATGCCAACCTAAAATTATATGAAAGTACTGTGTGATTTTGTTTTTTGTTCAAACATTGATTTCTGAAGATCCAATATAGAGAGATGTTGAAAATACCAGAAAGCTACAACTGTCCGTGTGAAGTCCTTAAGTTTGTGAATGTCAGTTCATTAACACAAGATGTGCACTTCATTGTTTCTTTTTATTTTCAGTTTTTCTTTTAAATCGAACCAGTTTCATTCCCATGAAAAAATTATTTTTGTCAAATACTGTATCTGCTTTGCCCATTCCCTGTTTTGCAGAGTCCCATTACAGCTTCATACCTGTGTTTGCTTCCTGATTTATACAAACTTTGGTTTGCAGTCCATTGTTTCATCAATCCTTTTCTACTCCATTTTGTCTTGCTTTTCTTTTTCCCTTCCTTTCTCTATTTGTTTCTTTTTTATTTATTTATTTTAAATTTAAGTTGGAAAACACACTGGATCGTCGAACATCTTTTGAGAAATTCACACGCAATGTGGTAAGTTTGTTGCCTCGGAAGACTAGTCAACCTGATGGGACATCCTTCTCCCCTCCTCCTCACTGATCCCTACTTTCCCTTTTTGCCTCCTTAACCTGACAGCTAAAAGTGTATTTATCACAGTTTGTGAATTTTCCTAGGAATGACAACTTTATAATGTGCTTTCATTACAACTGCTCCTCCTTAGTCCCTTTCCCACTGACCTCAATAGTCACACAAAGAGGAATGGACCTTTGGGAGCCATGCTTTTTGCATTAGGAAGCATGAAATTATTCACTTTCTTTTTTTTTTTAAGTCAATTATACTAAAGAATCTGTGAAAACCTGCTTGATGTTGTTTCTTTTTCTGGTGTCTCCCAAAATGCTAAGCCTAACAAAGTTTGAATACATTGAATTTCCCTCCTGTTTCCTTTTTATTTTACTAGAAAAGAGTTTGTCCCATTGTTTTTTTTTAATTGGGCACAGGGAAAAATATACAATAATTATTTCCCCACCTTCCTTAATGTCTAGCACAGCTTCTTCAGGACCAAAGAATTCATGCTGATGATGTGCAAAGGTTTGATTGGGATTTCATTTTGATAATGAACTACAAGAACTGATTTTTTTTTACATATATATATATAATTTTTGAAAGTTATTTCATGAAAATACAAAAAAAGAAGGCTGGTCAATTTGCTGTGGGCATTCTCTTGCCACCTGCTAAAACATCCACTGATTATCTAATATGTGGGATTCTTTTTACTTATCCGGTACCTTTGGATATTTTTTTAACGCTGTGACAGTTTGAACTAAAGCAATCAACGCATTTATTTTTGTAGGGCAGAAACATCCCTATTTTCCCATGCCATAAAAACTGTACACCAACACTGAGGGCGAGCACTAACCTGTTATGAAAAGAGGTAGAAAGATCTTGGATTATACTCAAGTTTGTCTGCATTGTTTGTTGAATTGTGGAGGTGACGCTGATGTGTGTGCGTGTGCGTCCGTGGCTTTTTCTGTGACCTGGTTAGTGAAGCTGTGTGCGTTGAAATGAAAAATATGAGAGCTTTCAGCAAAGATCATGGTTTTTGTTTTTTAGTTTTTAGGGAAGGAGAAGCAGTTCTCAGAAACTGCCTCCTGTATAATGGGGATCAAGAGTATTTCCCCAAGTATTTAAAATATATATACTTTCTAGTAATAATAATAATAATTAAAAAAAAACCAAACACAAAACCACAACAAAACCCACAAAAAAAAAAAAAGACAAAAAACCCAAATGCAGTGAAAAAAACAAAGTTTTGTGAGGCTGTGGGAATATCTCCCATGTCAAAACAAAACCATAATTCTTTAACTACTTTCTTATAGGTAAAGGCTTCCTGTAATATGCTTTGAATCCACTGTAATCAGGAAGATACCTGGATTCAATGGGACAAAGTCAATAAAGGACACTAAAAAGTAAATAAACAGCCACAAAGGAAACTATCCCAATGTTTGAAACAAAAACCCCTGTATTTTGCATGGTGGTGTTGCCATAGCATGTTTCAGTGTGATTTGTGTGTTGTCTAAGCAGGTTGGTCTATAAAACAACATTGTACATAACACTATACATGATAATTCCATAGGAAGTTCTGTATTGATAAAAGAGCCTATGTTAATAAAAGGGAGTGTAGGGGGTAGGTGGCAGGCACATCTGGGACCTCCGAGAGCCAGGCTTTTTCCCTGTTACAGTGGCTGGCATGCTGCAGTAACTATGTTTATTCGTGGGAGTTTAAACAGCCCACAGATCAGGAATTGGTTATGGTAAAGTGTATGTAAATAGGTAGCTGTAAGGAGTGAAATTGCAACCTGAAGGCAGATGTGAGGACAATACAGGGCAAAAAGCAAAAAAGTGAAGGCAGACTGGGAGACTCTCAGATGAGTGTCCAACAGTGCCTCACAGAGCAGCATTACAGATAAACCAGAGGCTCTGTGTGCAGATACTGGAGCATTACGCCCTGCAGGCGTGCCCCGTTTTCATCCTGCTGATCTTAGGGCAGAAGCACAAGAAGAGCGGGATGGCAGGCCCAATAAACCAGCTGTGTGCTAGACGTGGGAGTGAGGATCTCTGGATGTGGAGCATTAGTACTTCATCAGAAGAGGGCGATCTTTTTTTTCATGAAGTAACCTGTAAAATAAGAAGAAGTGGGTTTGCTTTTCCTCAAAACACACACCTGTGAATCCGGGTGGAGTCTGTCAAGTCGGGTCAGCTATGAAAGTAAAATGTGTCACTGCTAGCTCTATATTCTCTGTTAGATCAGCAGTTTTGAGGCTTGCAAATTAATCCCGAATGTCAGGATGCCTAAGTGCAAACCTTTTCTCCAAGACGACTGAATTCACATCACCTACTGCCCCAGGACCCCTTGCCACCAGGCATTCTTGCTCTTCCTTCCTTCTTCTCAGCTATGATTACTTTATAATATGCAATTATCTGCCTTGGGATGAGGGAAACATTTCTCAGAATATCCTACAGTGTACTGACTAACTTGTTCAGCTGTGAAATGAGGGACTGGGGTATAGATCTGTTCTTTTGATTAATACAGAAAATAGGTGTAAAACAGGTCTTCTACAACCTGGATAAATGTTGTCATCTCTAAATGATTTAATAAGGTGAAAATTGCCATTTCTCTTCTCCTCTGATGGTTTAGAAAATTTAGACTAATTTTCACTGTTTTTTTCCCACCGATACCAAAGTGGGTTTGTACTGAACTAAATTAGACCTCAGATTTTTCCATTTAAAGTGTTAAAAAAACCCACAATAACCTTGGTGGTGTCTAGGGACTGAGCCTGATGGGAAGACTTTATAATTCATAACCTGATTTGTTAAGATGGATGGAGACTGTAAGAGGCTCCTGATCAGTGATGACTGAAAGTGGGTTATACTTGTTACAAAAAGCATTTGTTAAACTAGGAAGTCCAGAAATTTTGTAAGGGCAATCCCTCTGTACTATTCCTTGAATTAAGTCATAATAAGCAGATATAATGAGTCATTATTCTAGTCTGATGGAGAAAATGAAAAGTGGAGTTATATAGACAAAAAAAAAAAAAGAAAACCCCAAAAAACAGGCTCAGCTTTGCATTTCTTTGACACTGCAGAGTTTTCTTCCCAGAAAACTCTCAGTAAGTCTGTGAGCTTTATGAAAGCCTTAAATGTTCATCTTAAAAAAAATGGCTATTTAGCTTGTTCAGTAGGTTTTATAGTGCAAAATTGCTAATGCCTTTGGCAGTCCACAACAGACAATATGAACAGTGTTAGAAACAGGTCTGATATAGATAAAGTAATAGCAAACTGGCATTTGCTACACATAATATTTATTAGTAAAAAATTAATAATTTCCCTCTGAGTAATAATTGCCTCACTCATTCACGCTCCCAGGTGTTGTGTGAAAATATAGAGCCTGTAGTCTTCTCATGTGCGTGCAGGTTTTGTGACAGTGGCAGACTAGTAGTCTGGGCAGAACACCTCTGTGAGCACTAGCTGGGTGCTTGGCTGTGATCACCAGTCTGGAAGCCTGAAACAAAGGGATCTCATTTACAGGAGAGGGGGATAATTTAATTTCCACCCTATGCAAATTATCTTGTCCCACCGGGAACCAAGTTTGTGGGGCAAGAAGGTACAGTCTCACTGCTCGGAGCTGCCTGGGGGGAGACACTCCATCATCACATGTGGTTGTTGCAAATTTGTGACGTTTTATGGAAATACAGCCAGTACAAAACAGACCAATCTCGGGTTAATTAAATTAAACTAGAGAGCCATCAGATGATAATTATCTTAACTCAAAACCTCATAAACAAGACTGTATTTAATAACTCTGAGTTTAAAAACATTATATTTTACATTACCAATACCCTTTCCAGACGTCTTCTCCCACTCAGCTGGAAAAACTTGTTTACCAGTGTTCTTCAATATTTTCCCCCTCCAAACCTTAGACCATTTCATGCATGAGTTGTGAAATGTGAAGGCTGTTGAACACAGCACATTTTCACAAAGACTCAATCCAATGTCACTTAGCATGACATAGCAAATTATAGTCTAGAGATGGAAATTAAAACTCAAAAAAAATAGCTTTCTCAGTTCTTAGCAGTGGGGTTATCTTTCTAGATGCTGGTGTAGTCTCTTGTTATGTTAAAATCTGTCCCTTTATTCAGAAACAAGGCACATAATAATTTCATCTGTTAATCAAGAAATTTTTCTGTATAAAGAGAGAAAATTTACGTACACAAGAGCCCTACCGTGCCAGAGCAAAAGTCCATCTAGCCCTGAAATCCCACCAAGGACTATATTTTTCTCAGGCATAGCATTGTGAATTAGACTTTTGAATTTACTTACAGGTTATTCATAAAACTTAAACCAAAAAAAAAAGCCAGTAAAAAAAAAATCACAAAGTTTCTTCCTTGACAAAAAATAATATGCCTTTGTAGAAATTAAGGCTTTTTTTCTTAGAAAAGGAAACAAAATACCTTATGGATATTTGGCTAAAAAGAACTGATGAAATAATTGAAATTTTAGTTTGGACTAATAATTAGTCCAAAAAATCTGGTTTTAGGGTTTTTTTAGGAATGATGCCCAGGCTAATGAGGAAAATCAAAAAGAGCATCTGTAGGACATGCCAGTGAGGACTGGCCTCCTTGTCGTGTTCGGCAGTCACTGGAGCTAAGCTGCACACTGCTGGAAGAGAAGGGCTGAGGAGTAGCACTTGCACAGCCAGGTTCATCTAAGCGAGGAGCCAGCACATGATGTCCAGGTATTAGGCCAGGGTCTGCCATTTCCCAGGTGACAAACATGTACCTGGGTCTGAAGCTATTTGCAGGAATGAGAACTGCAGAGAGGTACATTGAGGCGTCAGAC
>NW_010233012.1:0-10126 GCF_000690775.1 Eurypyga helias | reverse complement strand
TTGGAAAATCTCATTACCCCACACTTCAGATGTTATTCAAGTTCAAACTACCCTATATGGCAAGAGTTTGTAGGTTAATTCCAAACAAGAGCAGCTCATCAGTAACTGTAAAGATTAATGTGAAAGGAGAAAGAAATTGGGAGCATCACTCAATTTGGAATGAGCCAAAATAGGACCCTGTTTGCTCAGCTGCTGCCTCCCACCTGTGGACCGCTGTATGGCCCTAATGAGAAAGGAACAGAATCCCTGTGACAGGCAGAAGGATTTTCCTGCACATGCAACCACTTAGTGCTGCAGCTGTGCTGACAGCTCGTGCCCCGAATTCCATACATGATAACGCCCTCCCCTTCCTCACATGTCCCAAAGAGAAATACACCTGCACGGCTGGCTGAGAGCAGCATCCCATGCTGCTGTGGAAACCAAAGTAGGATCCTGACCCGCTCTGCGGTGCTACAGCAATTCCCCCATGCTGGAGGAGCAAGGGCTGCCTCATCCTGGAACTGGACTTGCTGCTTCTGCTCCTGTGCCTCTCCAGATGTGCCTCTGTCAGGAGCTGTTGGTGTAGGGGCTCTGTGTGTGGTGCGCTGCCATGTCCCCGGGAGCTGCCCTGCGGCCTCCTGCAGGTGTGTCGCATGTGCACGGGTGGTGAACGGTGGGAGCGAGGAGCATCAGTTCTCGCTCTGCATCTCATTTTGCTCACAGCAAGGCTCACGCTAATTCTCTGTTACACCTCATCAGATGCCTGAAATTCTTTTTCTAGTTCTACTGCTATTGGACCTGACGAGTAGCATCTACACTGGCAATAGAGAAACTAGAGAAAGGAGCCATTGAGTTTGCTTAGCTGAAAGGAAAAGAATTAATCTTCTAAAAGCAAATTACTTGACCCACATCTACCATATGTTTCCGCTCCGGCCCCTATATAAATTTGATATTGATTGCTTATAAACCACATATGTACTGAGGTTGTTCCTGACTTGTTTGCCGGATTATCTGAGGTGTCAGTGTAATGCTGCATAAATAGGTCAGTCAGCACATTTGTATTTAGCAGCTCATAAATCTGCACATGGTTTTGTAATTTTCCTCCTAAATTCTATAAACGTACAGTTGGAAGGACAGCTCTGTGTTAAGGACAACCGGTTAATATACTAACGTAGGGACATGGACACTGAGGCCAATTGATTTTGTATTCTTAGATGCACTTGCTTGCTCCAGCTGCTGTGCTGCTGCCTCATACTCCGACTTCTTTGACGGGGTATGTGCTGGGGTTTCATTTTGGCTTCTGCATTATTAGTAAAATTGTTAAATAGTTTCAATTCATATGTCCAAAGTGCACCAATACAGCCAAAAAATCCTAATCCCGTTTAGAATTTGGCCACATACTTCTAAATGCTGGTGGCAAGAGTACACCGAAAATATTAAGGGTCTCCTTTTCATTCTTCAGACAAATGTCTACTATTTCTGACTTTTTTTCCAATTGTTATTTAATCTCATTAGCACAGGAAACATTTTCCTATGTGTGATGACCCATATGTTACACCTCTGAAAACTGTGCCATTAGATGCAGTTTCCCAAATCAAAATTTGGCTTATGGAAATACTATTAACATTGATTCTGAAACAAATAGCTGGGCTCAGCTCTTAAATTATGACCTACAAGGGATGATCCTTACATCAGTCTGTAAATTGAGTAACTCTCTAAATCCTCTAGAAGCGATAATTACAAAACACTACTGTACAGACTTAAAGGTATACAGTGGAATGGAGTTTGAAAGAAATATACTGTAAACTGGAAAATAATAAATCCCTGCAGATCTGAATAAGAAGATGGGATAATTATTTGAGGCTGCTAACTATTCTGTGTATTAAAAGCTTATTTTCCCAATCTGAAACTGTAATTCAGAATAAACATTGAAAATCTCTTAAGGAGGGTGTATCTTCTAAGTTGTTCCAACTCTAAGACAAATTGGAAATAATAATACCTGGGAAAAGAACATATTTTATTGTTCAGATGGAGACTTTGGATGTTTAGGAAGTGTAATATTCTCTGAGGAAGGGCAAGGAAGTGGAGGAGAGGACCATCCAGAGAAATCCTGATAACTTAGGAGAAAAAGTATACAAAGACCTGCAAGGGATGTAGAATACAGAAGAAAATTGTCATGACAACTAAAAATTCAAATAATATGTAGAATAAGATTATACAGGTCATATCAACTAATAACTGGTTCTTGGCCTACTTATAGGTCAAAACTAACTAGTTTATTAACTAGTTTATGTGATATCACAATTCATTCCTGAGCTGCTGGAATTTGGTTATGGTTCATCTATGTAAATTCCAGGAAATTTACAATTCTTAAATATTCAGTGGTTGCAGGTAAGAGTAAAAAATTATTTTAAATTAAGAGCTCATGTGGCTCCTGATTTAATAGTTTTAATTAACTGGTTTATGCAGTTCAGTGCTAAAGAGAACTCACAAATTTACAGAAAGTAGTGAGGCCTGTAGACCTGTGAAATTAAGCACAAATAACTTCAAAGGCAAAGATAAGTGTATGCTCAATATTTCCTTAGATTATGGCCAAGGCTGACAATCATGAATCGCCTAACAAAACATTTAATTTTGGACGTGCTGTTTGAAATTGTATTCCAGTGCTGCACAGCTGTTGAGACTTTTTTGACTTCTTAAAAAGAAAAGATGCCTTACTATAACAGCATCTCTGTTACATTAGGGGAAAACATAATTTAAGACTTAACAAGTGTCGAGAAGCTGTGAATTTAATGCAGGTAGAAAGTGACAGTTAAAGCTAGACACAGGGAAGAGCATGTGGGATATCTTGTCTTTCAAAGAAGTGAGTATTAATGCTGTCAGGTGATATAGTGAACCTGATGGATGAGCCGTCTAACCCAACACTGAGGTCATGAGTTCCCTTCAAAACCACATTGTAGAGAAAATATTCATCCTAATTCGTTAAACTTGTATTTCAGAGCACAAAGAATAAAATAGTTATTCTTCATTTTGTGAAGGCCCTCTCTAACATCTTGCAGTAGAGCAAATGCTCGAAACCAACTTGCAGGTCCCTATAAGCATAAATCTAATTGATAATGACAATAGGTATTAAATTGCATAATTCCACTGACTTATAATACAGGAGATGACTTAACAACTCATTGATATGGCAGAATAACTTCATTTACCATTTACTGCAGAAAATGCGGCATCTCTCCATAGTTACAGCATTTCTTACTGTAGGTTCCTTGAAATCAGTTTGATTTTTCTGAGTTGTTCACTTAAAATGAACAAAGCAGTAAATGTAAGTAATAAGCACCTAAATGGAGAGTTAGACAAAGCCACTTGTTATTTAATGTTTTATGATCTATTTATGTTGTGTTATCAGGGTATGCCTGTGGTATTTTGAGGAGTGATGTAAGCTTGCTGTGCCAGCTCTGCCTCACTTGGATCAGAGCCACGGTAGGATAACCCTAGGAGAGCTAACTCCTTTTATGTGGCCTTAGGAGAGCTAATACCATTTATGTGGTTTCATGGCTTTAGTCTGGTGCAGGTAAAGCTCTAATCTGCCTGGAAGATACCATGGTGATGTACCCTACACCATCCTCTTCATGCTGTAGACCTAACTCTTGTGGGACAGTCATTATACCTTATTTAAAGACCTTGCTAAGAAACTGAAGCCACATCCTTGCAACAGGAGGAACATTGTGGAAATCCAAATAGCTTCAAAGCGGTGTTATGCAGTCACATGTAACATACCTGACCAGTGTTCCTTATAAACAGCAAATACAGTGTCAGCAAACCGATAGCTGCATTCATGGAAAAGCTGCTTTCCTGCCTATACGCAATCTGCCTCTTGCTTTCTTACCTGAACTCGGAAGTAGCTTTTTGTCCTCTGCGACAGAGCTACCGCAGTCTGCACATTCATCTTTGTAGCACATGGCACTCTCGCTTGTAATAGCCTCCTTCAAGTTGTGGCTATGACTGACAGCAGAAACCTCAGCATTAGTTTCTCATCGGCCGAAATCAACCTCATTCGAAAATGGCTTTTAAATTTGCCGACTGATTTTGTGAAACAATCTGGCTGGCTGGCAGTGCAGGTGTTAAAGCATCAGGGCTTCCTTCCTGTGGTTTAAGATTTGACAGACTCCAGTTGGTGCCCCTAGTTATTTGACAGTGATGTGGCAACACTGAGTGGTTGCTGATGAACAGGTCTGCAGTGATCATGCCTCTGTTTTCTGTTTTTGTTTTTTGTTTTTATCTTTTCCTCAGGGGAAATCGCTCACATCAAAGAGGTTAACCAGTCTAGTGCAGTCCTACTAAAAGGATCACCTTGTAGCATGGAAGCAGACTCAAATCATTATACATACTTTGTAGCTCACTGATTGCCTGACTCAGAGGACAGTAGAACAAGATGTTGCATGAGCAAGGACCTGACTTGTTTTCTTTTGTGTATACTAAGGCATTACAGACTCCGAGGGACTCTCTAGCCTTTCGATGCCTCCATTTCGAAAACTGTCTGCTCACTTCCTCCTTCATATCAAGCTGGATCTGTGTCTTTTTATTTTCTGCAAGCTCAAGTACAGTGAAAAAAAAGCTTCTGCTAGGCACAGTTTATTAAAAAAATACGTCAATCAAAAACTGGAAGAAATGTAAAAAAAAATGCATATATTAATAAATATACATATGGCATCACATTTATTGCACAATAAATTAGCACAGAAGGTTTCATTTCACTGATGTATTCACATTGAGAAAGAAAGCCTGTGTCTTTGTCTGTTGTCTGTATATTCTCTGTTAATGTTTCTTGCATTTATTTTTATACCATATTTAAAAAAGAACACCTTTTACTCCAGATGTATTAAAGTTGATCCTTTCTCTGTAAATTTGTGTATGTTTATATTGTTGTTTTATCTTTCATTAAAAGATGCAGAATCTCTTTCCTTTGGGAAGTTTGAGATTGTAATATTGAATTTGAAGATTAGTCAAGAGCAAAATCATCCCCAAAAGTTACACACCTTGTGCTTTCTAAAAAGTGACATGAAATGGCATTTTCTTTCTCTCAGTGACACCTAATCAAACACACTTTATTGATAATCATTTACTTTTTATTTTCTTTTTATCAAGCTAGCAGCAGAGAGACCTTTCCAGCTTGCTCATCATCACATAAGCAAACCTTTCTTTAAGCTCGACCCGTTCTGCAACAGTGCCATAGCCTGCGCAGCGATTCAGTCGCTACCCAAGACCGGGTCGACTGAACTGCATTTCCTTAGGAACGGACATGAACAAAGCTGGCTGAGAACACAAGTGTGCGCTTGCTAAATAGGAAGGACGGCGTTTCTCGTTGCTCTCGCTTCTGATACACTGCAGTGTTTTAGGCTGAAAAGGTAGTGTTTTGGGAGTGCTAAGCGTACTGTCTGTGGCGCAGACCTTGGGTAGTAATGCAGGAGGCTGTCATTTTAATTCAGGGGCTCTCTTCAGTTGCTGTTGTATATGTACTCCGGAGGTCACTCACAGAGACCTATTGACAGATTTATGAGAGCACATAGCCGTTGGCTGTGAGACAGAAGATACAGAGCTTCTGAAGCTGAATGGAGCTGGAATCAGAAATCTCTGCTTGGCCTAAGAAACAGCACTCTTGGCTGAGAGAGGTGACGTAAGGACAGCAGGCAGAATCTCTGAGCAGAAAAGCGATGACGGGAAGTAAGTGGAAGGACAAAATGCTGGCACCTCCAGAGCATTATAGGATGCATAGGACAAACAAGCCTTTTTAGCAATGCACAGGATAGACTCAGGACAGCCAGCTCTAGTGCCATCTGTCATACTGCCTTTGGTTTGATATTGAGAAACAGGCATCGGGTTTCAAAGGGACTACCAAAGCTAAAAATGCACGCCCACGCACACACAAAAAGTGGGACAGTCACAGACACAATCAGGCAATAAATTTGAATACATTAACACTAGAGTAATTTCATTTAATATCAGATACCTGTGGGAATTGTTGCTGCTAGGGCCGGGGCTGCTGCGCAGAGCAGCTGTGGGAGGAGGGAGCTGGGCTGCCTTCTGCATGGAGCTCTGGCTTCTCCACTGGCTCTGTCGGTAGCCTGCTGCAGCCTTATCCCTGACCACAGCATCTCTGAAGAGGTAGTCTGAATGCATGCAGGACCAAACATGTTGTAAGTCACCATGAGTGGCAGTTCCACAGGTTTCTGCTTGGTTGGGGTTTCTGGAAGTTTGGGGGGTTTTGATTGTTCTTTGTTTTCCCACTGTGTTTCTGGTTCCTAGAGAGGATGATGCTCACCACTTTAGTGTCTCAGTTTTTATTAGCACAATTCTACTAAGCTTTTATCAGAAAACACTGGAAGTGCCCCGTGAGAGCTTGATTTTACCAAGAGCTCCATCTAGGTCAACTCAAAATATTCACAGTCTAGGGAGGCCGGATGAATTTTAATGAATAGCCACATTGAACCCCAGATCTTAAACTCTGAGATTTAATTTTCCTTTGCCACAAAAATGCTAGCTCTGAGGCATGAACTTGGGGCCAGGCAATCCACAAAAATTTGAGCTCTGTTTCACTTCTCAGTGCCAAATAGAGATATTTATTTCCAAACTCCTGCTGCCACCAATTGCATCAGCTGGTATATTGCCTGTTTTGCCTTAGAAGTTAACTAATTAGATACCAGCATCTGCTTTGAAGAACCATTCCCATCTAATAAGAAATATTTCAAATGTATGCATTAGTTATTTCATGCGATGTTACCCGAAGAAATTTTGGTGTATTTTTTTCAAAATCACTTTGCAACACCAACTGGCTGATAAAAAGATGTGGAGCAGAGCATTTGTATTCCTGAACCCATTTCCTACTTATTCTAGTTATTTCCTTTTCAATGTGAAGTCTCTATTGAATGGATGTATTTTCCTGTATTTGCACAGGATTTAGCAGACTAAAAATATGCATTACTAATATGGAGGCATTCAAAGTAGTCAGGGAGCTGTATTAAGGTTTCTTTTGTGCATAGGTTCAGATGACACAAGTCCACTGTTACACATGAGGGAATTTGGCCCAAACAGTTCAAATAAAATCTGTTCTGCAACCAGTTGATTTTTAAAGGATTTGTCTGTGATCTTTTCATACCTCACCTGATCACTGTCAGCTGCAAGTGATACGATCCTGGGACCAGAGTCTCCAAGTAGGGGCAAACTCCCTTTTACTTCACCATGGAAAAAAAGAGATATGTTTGTTTCTAAATTCATATGAAGACCCACTTCCAAGAATTAAGATTAACTCAGATGTAGGCGTATTTGTACAACCTCCAAACAGCTGAAGTATGACTTTGGTTACACAGTGACCTTCCCATTAAGAATTTCAGTGATGCCATGAGTCTACTGAGGGAAAAAGAACTGAGAGAGAAACACAGTCTGAAGAGACCATGTTTCTTGTCTTATGGGGAAGAGCCATAAGAGCCTTCTGGCTCCTCCTGGGAAGCTGAAAACACCCACCACTGGGTGCTCTTAATTTTAATATTCATTAAAATAACCACTTGGAGCTGGGATCTTGAGTCTGAAAGTTGGGGTTCATCAGACAGTCTCTTTCCCCATGCATCCTTGTGCATAAAACAGCTCTTAAGCCTGCAGGAGGAAATGTTTCCTGGTGCTGCTCTACCCTTGGGATGGTTTTGTGCTCCCAGACAAGACTGGGAAGGAAAATAGCTGGTGGGAAACATGGGAGCTTCCCTGGCACCTATCTGACTGCAGCAAAATATTCACCTAGTCTTCTGTAAGGTGCAATTAAAACCTGCCCTTCAATCCCTACAAAACCAAAGCAGGAGGAAAAAGGCCTTAAACAGTGATGAGAGAAATTGCAAAAGGCTGAGCTCAAACAGTAGTGGAGACTGGCCAAAAAATTAATGAGCTGAAGGTGAATATAGGAGTAAGAAGTGGAAATTAATTGTGGTGAGCAGAATGGAACCGACAAGGGAGGAGAACTAGGCAACTGAGTAATTAGGACCAAGAGAGGCTGAATGCAGCTGGTGGGTTGCCAGCCTGTTGGCCATGGCTGTGGAGAGTTGGAATCAAAAAACCAAAAAATCAGACAAGACCAACTGTTACTGGTCCTTTAAAACCCAACAGCAACATTTTTTTCAGCTAGAAAGCCATTAATACCAAATAGAGATAATTGCCGTTTTCAAATTGCACCTCTAAAATTGTTTGAAATCATGAGACATAAATGCCAAATGGTCCTTTAAGAGATACAAAATAGGACGGCAAAATCCAGTTCCAGAAAACGAGACCTATAGGACTGCATTTATGATGCCTGTTTATTTATTTTAAAATGTACTGAAAACCAAAACGGACAAGTAAAGTGAGAGAAGGCTGTTTTCTTTAGTATCTGGAATGGAGAGTTGGGAATTTCCAGTGATTTGTTTGTGGCTCTTCCATTTATTTATCTTTACGCCAAGTGATTAACAGCTGCTTTCATTTAGATTTTAAAATGACCAACCTTGTAAATTCCTTTCTATCTAGAGATGTCGTGCATACAACTAACACCACTAGACTTATTAATTTAAGTGCATAAGACATGGAATTTTGCTAAAAGAAAGTTGATAGCTATAGGGACCTATATAAAATAAGGTTTTAATCCAGAGATATTTAAGGGTAATTATCACCAATTTCTTTGCATGTATTCTTGGTCCACAGTTCATGTAAGCAAGTTGCTAAGTGGTTGTGAGTCATACCAATCTGCCTTTTGATCTGACTGTGCTGAAGAGATTACTGCTTTCGTCTCCTGTGAGGTGAAGGTAGGCTGAGGTCCCAAATCAGAGGGGTGGAGGGGAAGAGAAGATGATCTCCCTGAGACTGGGCTCATGCTGAGACCTCCTCATGCTATCCTCAGACTGTGAAGTCCTAAGGTGACGTGTACAAAATGGGTTTTGTTTGTACAGACATCGTCTTGAGGGCTGCAGAATCTCTCCAGACAGTCATTACCTCTGACGCTGAAGAGTTTTTTTTCCTAATACCTAAACTAAATCTTCTTTGCTTCAATTTATCCCTTTATTTTTTGCCCAGGCTGCTACAATCACTATAATGAAATGTTCCCTTCATTTTTGCTGAAATAGATAAAAGGTTGTTGTAACATTTCAGCCTCCGTTTGTTTTCTTACTGGTCTTTGGTGAAGTGTTGAGTCACTTCACTGCTCTCCCCTGTGATGTGGTGGATTACGGCTTCCTTGGAGGGCAGTGCCCAGAGAGGGCTGCAGGGCTTCTGCCCAGGCTTTGCAGGCAGAGGGCTGAGGATTACTGTTGTACTTCTCTCAGTAGCACAGCCATGGGGCTTGCCCTTTTTTCAGTAGATGGCCACTACTGAATTGTGTCAGCTCAATGGGCATGGTGATGCCCAGGTCCTTAGCAGTAAAGAGTCAATGGTTGCTCTGCTTCGTGTGTATCTGACTCTTCTTGGGTCAGTGAGGCGTCTTCAGCTGGCATTCAGTAGCATCCTCATTTTTCAGACCATCTTTCTCTTTTCCTGAGGTCACTTTTTTGATTCTAACCCGTGAAACACTTATAGTCTTTTTACCTGCTGATATCTTTATGTGTGGGTGAGAGTGAGGAATCTGCTGGCCTGGTTCTTTAACACAAATGCATGATGAGAGTGCATCATCACTATTTGCCATAAAGGATCTGTATATGTAAATTGTTAAGAGAAATTGCCGTGACAAGAAACTCTGGGAACATGCTCAAATGCTAGATGATAGTCCTTATTAACCAGTGTGGACGTGGACAGTAAATGTCAAACAATATTAAGACATGACTGTAAATGTTATCTTGTTAGTGGCATTTGCACAATTTTTATTGTACTTCTTCTTTGCTCCCAAAATATATTCTAACGCATTTGCCTTCATTGGCCTTTCTTTTGATTTGACTAGATTTTGAAATCTGTTATTAGACTCTTATTAGACTTGTGGTGGCTTCTTCTGCATGTGTATCACATAAATGAAGCATTTCATTATTTATGCAACTTTTCTATCCACCTCTTTACTAATGTAACTTACTTTTCTGCATTTTTGCTGATAAGAATGTATAACCTGAAATCTGTGACCATTTTGGGGGCTATGACCTCATTGGCATTG
>NW_010233011.1:6365-14682 GCF_000690775.1 Eurypyga helias | reverse complement strand
ACGCTGCTCTCCCGTGGGTGTTGTCTGCTGGATAACTACTTCCCGCTGTGTTGCACACCCTTGCAGGTGCTCCAGGGTGTCTGTGCAGCGCAGGTCTGTCTCTGAGTGGTGAATTACTGCTGTAACAGATTGTAAGTTGGAATTCCCTGTCAGGAGGCTGCAACCTCGCGGTCTCCAACGTCCCGCTGCATGATGGAGCAGGGTCAGCTAGCAACCGCAGGGGAGCCTGGAGCAGGGTCTGTGCTCGGGACTAGCTGTCTCCAGGGGCTGGCTTTCCTTGAGAAGCCAGCAACCCCTTCCCAGTGCCCTCCGCTGCCTGCCTCTTCTCCCAAGCCCTGGGATGCGCAGCGTGAGCGATGCTGACCCCGCCACGCATCAGCGGTGGTGTCCCTGCTGTCATGTCACCTGCCTGTTGCATACCCGCAGCCTTTCAGGGCAGCATGGCATGGTGTTTGGCGGTTCCAGGCTTTCTCCAGCCTTTCAGCGGGCTGGGCCCCATGTGGCACGGGTCAGACCCCTGGGGAGGGCAGTGCTGCCACTGCAGCCACACGTGCTGGCACTGTCAGAGCCATCACGGGGACTCAGGCAGCAGCGTCCTGTGGTGAGGTGTAAGCTCCATCGTTTTTGAAACTCACCCCTTTCCTTTGAAGAAGAGGGAATGATTTGCCTCACAGTGTCACTACAACTTCAGGGAATCACAGGCCAGGGAGAAATTGTCTTGTCTGCTGCTTGAAGGCTTCCTGTGATGTCTGCCTGGTGGCAGTGCCATGCTGCTGGTGCGGGGTAAGGGCTGGGGACGTGTCTGTGAAGGAGCATGAGCGGTGGCTGCATGGGGGGACAGGGGACCCCTCTTTCCTTGCACCAGGACACAGCACACTGCTCCCTAAGTGCTCTGTAGTCTGCAACCCGACGTAAATGCCAAGTGGTGTCCCCTCACCAGCCTGGATCAGGCACTGAGCAGAGAGGCTAATGCTGCAGTAAGGGTGGAAGCAGCAAAATCTCTGGGCGCTTTGCACGGCTGCCTGTGCTCCTGCCTACGCCTCTGGCAAGCACGATAGAGCAGGTCCTGGAGGCATCGTAGGCAGGACGGGCGATAATCCTCCAGCAGTACCGTGTTATCTGCTCCCAGGAGTCCCTCATGTCTTAGATGTGGGAGAAGGGCACGGTTCCCTTCCCCGGTCGTTTGCTTTTCTTTCTTCCCTTGCAAGTGCCCCTGACGAGCAGACTGCCTGTTGAGGAGCTGGGTCGCTCTCCCCGTGCCAGCAGAATCGGTGCAAATTTACTGCCATCAAATGGCTGCTCCCAGCCCAGCTCTTTGCTCGTGGGGGTTGAATTAAGCCTTGTGGGGTTGCGCACGCTCCTGCTTTTGAAGTTTGGCTGACAGCTGAGAATTGCCCCGCTCACCCCTTTGCCTCCCCTCCAGTGGGCTGAACACTCCCCATCTCGCTGTCGGCTGTGCCGTGCCCCTCTCACCCGACGTGGGGGCAGCAGAGCTGGATGAGGAGGTCCCCATCACTACATCCTCCTTGACTCCCTCATCCCCCTCCCAGGGTCTCTGGCCTCAGCATTGCATGGGGCTCCCATTTGCCTTGTACCCCCAGTTTGGGATTTGCCTGTGCTGAAATGGGCCCCATCTCCCCATCTCGCTGTCGGCTGTGCCGTGCCCCTCTCACCCGACGTGGGGGCAGCAGAGCTGGATGAGGAGGTCCCCATCACTACATCCTCCTTGACTCCCTCATCCCCCTCCCAGGGTCTCTGGCCTCAGCATTGCATGGGGCTCCCATTTGCCTTGTACCCCCAGTTTGGGATTTGCCTGTGCTGAAATGGGCCCCATCCCGCCTGCAGCCAGCCCTGCTGTCTCCTCCTCCCAGCTTGTTGGTGGAGGGAGAGGGTGACTGAGGCAAGCTCGTGCTCTGCCTTACCGTCCCCTGCCAAAATCACAGCAGCTGGCTCTTGTTCAGCGCGTGTTTAATTCATGCACACGCATCTCCCTCCAGCCCATGAATCAAAATGTCTTGCAGCGGCACGGCCGGTGCATCGCAGCAGCGCTCGTGTATTCGGCACCAGTCGTTGCGCCGAGTCTCCTCGGGGTGCTTTGGGGAATGTTAATTCTTAGGAAGCACCTTGAGGGGGTCAACCTCTCCCTTTCTTGGCTGCCCAGGCAAGTTTTTGGTGAATGGGGTGGTTGCAGGGCAGCGAGGGAGCGTGCAGGCTCTGCAGAGCTCTTGGGTGGGATGCAGGGCTGATGTCCGGCCAGGGCAGTGCTCAGCCGGCCCCACTGCCCTTGGCTCTCGGGAGAGCCAGTGCTGGGCCCTGGGAGGATGCAGGCTGGCTGGGGAAGGCAGCCTGCTCAGCCCGCTGCAGTGGCTTCCTTGGGAGCCTTCCCGGACAGAGAAAATTTGCAATTCTATTCCAATTTCTCCCTTCAGCTACGTCCAAGGCAGATGCTGTCTATATATCGCCATGGTAACGCTGCGTTCTTGCTCTCCATGGAATTGCATGCTGGAAAAATATTAGTTTAAAAAACTATGTCGTGTTTGTATTGACTGGAGCCGAGGCTGATAGCAGAGGATCTATTGTCCCCTGGTTGGGAAAAGTCACCGGTAACAGGCAATAAAGCCAGGCGGATTGGCCTCTGGTGATCACTTCTCACCCCGCACGGCAATTGCTTCCCTATAAACCCTTCCCTGGCTCTGTTTTATTGCATCCTTTGAAACAGATATTTTTGCCTTAAACATGCTGCCACTTTGCTTCTCCGGGGTGATGCATCGTGCCGCTGGCAACTCCTGGCTGCTGAGGTGGGAGCGAGGAGGGCGGATTGTTCCTGGCTTTAACTGTGGGTCTCTCGCCTGCACCTTCAAACGCTGCTGCTGCTGGGCAGGGCAGCAGCGGAGCCAGCGCAGGATAGCACCCTGTGCACACGCACGCCCGGAAAACATCTAGCTGGCTCATTATGGGACGTGCATTTGCTTGACGTTTCGTGCTTCATTGTTTCCTATCAAACCTCTGGCCGGCAGAAGAGCGAGATGGCTGTAAAATGCAAAGGATGCTCAGGAGAGCCCTGCGGGGAGCAGAGCCTGCAGCTCCGGGGAACGGAGGGGACTCGGGGGGCCGCCGAGGGGAGTGTCCCATCCAGGGAAAGCTGTATGAGCCCGTGACCCTGCGCTGAGAGGGGCTTCTCCTCCATCCTTGCTCTGGTCTGGTCCCCAGGGAGGCAGCGCAGGATGGTGAGGGGAGCGCTGGAGCAGGACGTGTGTGCGTGGACAGGAGGGCACGGTGGGCAACCAAGGAGCCTGTCTTTGTCTCACATCCAAGTCCTTCATGGTTCCCTGCCTGCTCCGGCGGTACTTAGTGCCGAGGATGCATCCCCCTTATCTTTATTGCTACCAAAATAACCTTACATAAAACCTGAAAGGCAGAGCGATGTTTCTGCGCGTGTTTTTCTGAAACACAATAAAAGCCGCTTGTGCGTTAGCAAACGGCCCTGTCCTGGGGGATGTCAGACCCAGATCACTGCTCCCCGGCAGGCTTCCAGCACACGTAGCTCCAAGGCCAGCTCTGTTGGCTGTCCGTTGTCCGCTGTCCCCGCTCGGGGGACAGCCAGGGACATCTGCAGTGGCAGTGGTGGTGATCGGAGGTTTTCCTGCTGTACAGCGCCAGGCTGCAATTAGCAATGTGGGCAGGGAGAGGGGATGGCTTGCAGCCTGGTCATTAGGGTCATGCGCTGCTGGAAGCAGGAAGGGAATGGGGTGGGATGGAGGGAACTTCTCAGAGGCGTTGGTGCAGGGTCGGTCCCAGGCTGTCCCCCCGCAGGGACCGTCTCAGGCCTCCCTGCCACACACTCAGCACGGCTTCCGAGCCTGTATCTGCTTTCCTGGCGTGCATTTTGGATGCACTTGCTGCTCAAAATAGCAGAGGCAAGTGTCCTATGGGGGAGAGAGGCTGCTAGGAGGAGGAAGATCAGAAAAACCAGAAGATTAATTTTTCAAGCGATGCAGCCGAGGAGCAGCCCTGGGCACCAAGAGTGGGGGAGATGCAAGCTCCTGGCCCTGGATATTTCTCGGTAGGAGGAAGCCCCAGTTCCAAAATGGGATGCTCCAGGAGACCCAGCTGCTCCAGGGTTGAGCCGGCACCCATAACCATGCGGTTTGGGTGCACTTGTCCTTGTTCCAGGAGGGATGAGCAAAGGGGTTTGCTGAGGAAGATGCAGGGTGGATTGGACCTTCATCTGCTGAGTGGCAGGTCAAAGGCTGGGGGCTGGGCTGCCTCCCTGCCCTGGGAAGAAGGAGGAGGCATAGGAGCAGTGATGTTCCTGACAGGGCTAGTCAGAGGGTATCCAGGTAAATGTGAGCCTTAGTTTCCCTGTTTATGAAACAGAAACGACCTGCTGCCTTTTCGCACTCAGCCTGGGGTTGAGTGAGGTTATTTATTTATTTTTAACCTGAAGGTGACACACCACGATGCTGCGTGAGTGTAAAGCACTCCCTGACTGCGAGCAGCTAATGGCTGTGGCATGAAAACCCCAGAGAGAAGTTAGGACGAGCAGAAAGCCTTCCGGATCCTCACCGTTACTCCCACGATCGATGCTGTTTGTAACACTTAAAAATTTATTGTGATGCTAACCTGCTTTAGTACCTCATAAAAGCTTACAGAGCCTCCCGTGCTCTGGGAGCCAACGCCGTGCTTGGGGTTAGGTTCCCCTTCGGCTAAGGGACATTATTCTGAGATGAGCCCAAATAGCTCTTGGAGCTCTCCTCTTTGGGCACATCTCGCTGCAGGCGTCTGCATTCACCCTGGGGTGTGTGACACCCTTAAAGAGACTTGGATGAACCCCATGGGCACCCTTGATCTTCCTTGAGGGGGTCTGGTCAGAGCAGGGATGGGAAGGGAAAGGAGGAAAAGCCCCTTGTGTGGCTGTGTCAGCCCAGGGCATGGGTGCCCAGTGCCCCCTCCCCAAGCAGCAGCACCCCGTAGCCCCCTTGCACCTTGGAGGGGATGGGGTTAGCACCCAGCCGTGCCCCCACGGGCTGCAGGGAGCTGGCGGATGCAGTGAGCATCCCTCCATGCTGGCGCTGATAGGACCAGCTCTGCCTTGCTTTTTGGTGCCTGGGTGAGCTCAGCCCCTGTGTGGGACTCGATTCCATTCAAGCAGCTGTGTGAAATCTTGAGAAGACTTGAAAAATGCAATAAAAGTGCAGGATGAAAGGTTGCAGCTGCTCTGTCCCCCAGTGCTGAGCACAGGGGTCAGTCCAGGGTCTGAGCCTTGTCCCTGTTTCCATTACCGGTCTGCGTGATGGGACACGACCTGCTTTATGACATTTGCAAATGCCACCAGTCTGGGAGGGAAGCAAGAGCGCTGGGGGTCCGGCTGAGATTTCAAAGTGGGCTTGGAGAACAGGAGGAATGGGCTGGCACAAAGGATGCCGTTGCCCGGCGACTCGAGGAAGGGGTTTGGTGGGAGGGGTCACCAACAGCACAGATGTGGGATGGGAGCACTGCCCCAGCCTGCCCCTGCAAGGCAGAGACCCCGAGGGAGGGCTGTGCCTGGGGGGCTTATTGGGGGGGAACCGGGCTGGGAGAGGGGACCTCTGTGGGCAAGGGAGCAGCCTGGTCTCCACGCTGTGGGGGCTGGGGCGGGCAGGGATGGGGTTCATCTGCAGCAAGAGGGGTTCAAGGTCAGAGTTTTGGAAATGGTCCTTGAGGAGGAGCGGTGACATGCTGGAACAGGGGAGCATCAGTCCCTGTCCCCGAAGGAGCCCCGTACGTGTCTGTCAGGATTGATGGAGGGCTGAAGAGGTACTGCTGTGGGGTGCCTGACCTCGCAGCCTTCATTTCTGTGCTTCCCTGATTATTATCTGACGCTGCTGGCTCCAGCTGGGGTCAGGGCTCTGGGATGAGGGCTCCGGAGCTGCTGGGAGGGGAGCTGAGGCCCTAAGGGCCGTTGCTCCGAGTCAAGGGCAGAAATGGCAGGGTGATAGAGGACCATGGACACATCACGCCAAGGAAGCGCTGCAGCGGGGCAGTGGTGGCCCTGGGAGCTGGGACCACAGGAGCACGGCTGGCTGCAGGCGCTGTTGGCACGGACCCTTCTCCGGCAGCCCCTGCCGTCACCCCCCGGGCGCTGTGCGTGCCCACACTGCGCCGGCACTGACGGGGCCGGGACACGTTCCTCCGCTTGTGGGTGCCATTGCGGGGGCGCAGACCTTCCCTGTGCCCGCTTAAAAGCGGGAATCCATGGAGGGCAGCAGTTCGGATTTCCGCCTCGGTGGGAAAGCAGAGCTGAGCACAAGGACGGGGGTCACGTGTGTGCCAAATAGCTGGTGCTTTGCAACGGAGTACGGGTAGTGGGATTGTGCTGTCCGCTCCTTCCCATTCCCGCTCCTGATAAATCAGCGCCCAGGGAAATATCACTCATGTTGGCTGTATTTAATAAATTACCTCTCAGCATTTGCACTCTCTGAGGTTGTTACCGAGTTGGTGTAGCTCCAAACCCTGCAAAGGGAAAAGACGCATCCGACCCCCTGGGAGTGGAATAAGCCATCCAAAGCTAGAAACCAAATATAAACCCAGACTATGCAAATTTAGTCTAACGAACCCTGCTGCAACACAGACATCCCATCTGGGAGTGGGATGATCCGCAAGCAACATAGCAAAGGGACTGCTTGTTTTAATGACTTTCCTCTTCCCAGGGAGAAATGGGAGGGGGGGTTCTGAAACCTGAAGGTTGCAAATAAAAATTTGCTGCCTCTCCAGCGGCGGTGTGACATTTGGGGTGCTGGGGGCAGAGGAAGGCAGCCTGGATGAACATGATGGTGTTTTCTGACGTGAAACCCTGTGAATTAATGCCAAAAGAGCACACCCCACGTCTCTGCTTTCAAATCACAGTCCAGAAATGCAGCCGATCTGCCAGGCAGCTCCCCAGACGCATCAGTCCTTATCGCAGCTCTGCTGCACGGGGCAGGGCAGGGTGTTCTGCTTCGCTAGGAAAGGGCATGGAGGCAGCGGGTGAGCAGCTGAGCAGCGGGGATCCGGCTTTCCGGGCACAGCAGACTGCAATTTATCTCCATGAGGAACTGAAGGGGATTTAAAGGGAAAAATTGGCATGAAGTTAAATAGCAGGGTTGCCTCGGCATCCTTACAAATAGGCTTTACCTGCTGTTCGTTCCCATCCTGGTTGCAAAGGCCATCATTTACCCGAACAAAGGCGGGGGGGGATGCTGAGAGCAGTTGTCGGGGAGCGCGCAGGGTCGGTCCGTGAGGGAGCGGGGCTGTGCAGTGGCCTTGGGACAGCGCCCTGCTCAAGCACTGCCAACAGCCGCAGTCCCGGGGCACCCTGAGGATGCTCAGTGCATCCCGCCTGTGCCTCCTTGCGCTGGGAAGTCTTTGGGTTCAGGCTGTGCTGTCCCACAGGGTGTCTGCGAGGGAGGGCAGAGCCTGACTTTGCCATGTGGAGGGACTCTCTGTGTCCAGTCCGTGGCTCTTTGGTGTTTCCACATGCTTTGCCTGGGGCTAAGGCTCTGGGGCACTGGTGCTCAGAGGACCCCAAAGGTGTCCAGAGCCCTTCTTGGTCTTCACAGGCTGAGATGTTACGTCTTGGCTTTCAAACTGAGCAGTTTTAGAGTCAAGCCTCTCTGCTTTCTCTGCGGTACTGGAGACCCCCTGGCACGTTGCAGCCAGCATAACTAGGTATGTTTAAAAGAAGGCGACGTGGGAGTGTTGCCACGGACCCTCCCTCGCGAGGAGCTTGGACCTCCAGCTGGGTCCAAGCTGGGGAGCTGGGTCCAAGCTGGGTCCAAGCACCTCCGGGGAGCTTCCCAGGCAATCCACTTTGGCAAGGACCCTTTAGGGCATTTGGAGAAAACCCTCCTGAAGAGGGGGCTTCTCCCTGCCCTTAGCTGGCCCCGAAGCCGTGGTCCATCAGGAGGTGGGCACGCACATCTGTACGCACTGAGCCACCCCTCCTGCGGTGACAGGGGTCCCTCAGATGCGTGACCCAACCCAGTGCCTCGTGCCCGTCACTTCCAGCCTGGACGTGGGATTTGCTCCTGGGAGAGGGGCAGGACCGAGCACCACGGGGTGCAACCTTGTGAGTTGGAGCCCGATGCCGGGAGCCAGATGTGGATGCTGCGCGTTGGAACGGTCCGGGGGATGCTGCGCGTTGGAACTGTCCGGGAGCTGGGCGAGCCGGGGGTGGGGGCTGCACAGCCGGAGTGTGGGTTTCAGTTTAATCGTCGGGGCTGGGGAACCTCTATTCATTCCTCGCTGGCATTCATCTGTGTCCTAGTAACGTGCTCTCGCCACCTCCTTTCCAACACAG
>NW_010233011.1:3626-6117 GCF_000690775.1 Eurypyga helias | reverse complement strand
ACCGACTGATGGGCTTTGTATTCAGCCCCTCGTGTGGCAGGGGACATCCCTGCTCCCTGGTCCTGCTGCCGGGGTTGGTAGAGCCCTGGGTGCTGGTCTGGGTGCTCCGGGGTGACACCCTCCTGCTCTCCCTTGCCCTGGCTCCGGCGGCTTGTCCTCCCCTTCACTGCCTCCTCCTCCTGTACTTTGTTTCCCGTTTATTTCCATGCCTGCAGTGGGTCTCCAGCCTGGGAGCCCTCCCCAAGGCGTGTGGGTGCCCTCCATCCCCAGGGCATGCCGTGGGTGGGTTGGCCTCCCAGCCGGGAGCACACGCTGCCGAGCTCTGCGCTGCTAAGGAGGGCGGCTCTCTCCCGCCCAGGGGTGCTGCACAGGGCCCCCCCCAGCTCCGCAGGCTGCGGGTCCCTGCCTCTCCCTGCCGCGCTCACACCCTGTAACGCAGAAAGGCTGCAACGCTGAGACTGAGGCGCAAACCTCTGCAGCTCCCGCCTCAACGTGCTTTAAAGCAGGATGATTGTAGCAGGGGCACACCGGTCAGCGCGGCGGGGCTGAGCTGGCAGGCTGGGAGCAGAACCCCTGCCACGCATGGGTCTGGCAGTGGGGCACACCTTGCCCATGTGCTGAGCAGAGCCTGGGCAGGACAGGAGCCATGCGATAGGTGCAGGGACCCCACAGGCCATCCCCTCCCCCTTTTTTCCATGGTCAGAGCGAGCAGGCTGGGGTAGCATCTCTCCTCTGGCTGGGGTGTCTGTCCCTGTGCCCACCCAGGGCTTTTGCATGAAGGATGGATGCCAGGAGAAGCAGCTGATCCCTTGCAAGTGTCTCTTGGCAGGTGGAAGTGTGGCCGAGTCTCTGGGTAGATGTTTCAGAGGTGGCACAGGGCAGAGGAGGGTGTGAGGTGTTGAGCACTGAACGCGTTGTGATGCGTGTGGGTGACCTGCAGCTGGGTGTGTGGAGGGATCCTGCTTTTCTGGGGAGTGGTTGTTCACTGTATCACCTCTGCCCTCTCTAAGCTGCTCTGTGTGTTTGGGATAGCCCTTCCAGGTGCTGCATTTCCAGAGTGGGGTGATGCATATCCAGCTGGGTGACTGCTGGCATCACTGGGCTGTTCTTTGTGTTGCTGATGGCTCTGAGGCTTCTGTCCCATCCAGTGTAGGGACAGGGAGATGGGGGGCGATGGACAGTCCCTGCCTGTGGTTGTTCTATGAAAGATGCAAGCTTACACACTTGGCCGGCCAGACTTCTGTATGCCCAGCACTGCTGGCTGGTAAGATGAGGGTCCTCTTGACCCAGCGGCCAGCCCTGCCATTCCCAGCAGGGAGCACAGAAATACTGGCCACTGCTGTTCTTTGGGTCTTGCCTACCCATTCTGGGGAGCCACTGGGGAGCCCTGGTGCCTGGCCACCCCCAGAGTGCTTTCCCACTGACCTCCACCTCTTCTCTCCTCAGGGAGCTCAACGGCAACAACATCACGAGGATCAACAAGAACGACTTTGACTTCGCTGGGCTGAAGCAGCTCCGTGTCCTGTGAGTTCCCGGCGAGGGGCTGGCTGTCCCAGCCTTGGTGGGCACAGTGCTTGGTTTCTGACCCCTCCTGGGGCTGGTGGAGATAACACCGAGCCCTTTGGTGGGCGTCTGCTGGTGGGGCTGGAGGGCATCTGTGTTGGGCTGAGCACGGTGGGCTTCCAGCTGGGCGGGAGTGGGGAGGGAGAGGGATGTGTGTTGAAGGAACGGTGCGAGCGAGGTGTCCCTGGGCCTGGAGGAGCATCTGGGACGCTATCGATGGGACTTGTGACTGGGGACAACCTTTTCGGAAAGCTGACCCCTCCTCTCTGCAGGCAGCTGATGGAAAACCAGATCACCATGGTGGAGCGTGGGGCGTTCGATGACCTGAAGGAGCTGGAGCGGCTGTGAGTGCCCGGGTGCGGAGGCGGGTCGGTGAGGGGCCGCCGGAGAGCATCTTTTCCCTTTTGCCTTCAACCACAACATATCAGTGCCGCCTGACTTCAAACAGCTTCTCTGCTGTGCAGCGGGGCTATTTTACAGTGTGGGAAGCAAACCTATTTCTGTTTCTATAGACCTTAAAGTCCTTTCTGATGCTTTTGAGGTGAGGGGCAGGTTAAACACAAATCACTCTCACTGCTCTCAGCTGTGTCCTGTGTGTTAGCGAGGGAGCCGTAAGTTCCAGTCCAGTACTCAGTAAAATAGCTCAGCAGTTTAAAAACTCCCGAGCTGCTCGAGCAAATATGAGGAGCTGAGCGAGCAGCACGTTAACAGTGCAGTTAAGCAGCAATCAGCAATTAACAGCTTGGAGTCCTGTCTGCATGTAATTACAATATTGTGAGTAAGTCTATTAATGCCCCGTTGGTTGCTCCCCCCGGGGAGTGGGACGGGGTGGCCTCTCCAGGTGGGATGCTCTGCTCTGATGGCCCCTCTGGGTGAGCCCGAGCCCCAGCTGAGCCCAGCGGGGTGATTGCTTTGCCCCTGAAACCCT
>NW_010233011.1:0-3528 GCF_000690775.1 Eurypyga helias | reverse complement strand
CCGTGCCGGCGGGGCTCCCCTGCCCGGCCGTGAGCGCACTGTGGGGATGCTGTGGGGTTTGGAGGGGCACTGGCATCCCAGGAGGATGCTGCTCTGGAGGGTTGTGCTGGTGGTTACTGGTGTCTTGTCCCAGTGAGAGCCTGGCAGGTGAGAGGGGTATGTACCCTATTTCTGAGTGTCCGGGAATGCAGCGTGGTAGGGAATCGGCTTTGCCTCCCAGAATACCTGAGACCGGTGCTGTTTTTATTACAGCGTTACATGTCCTTGCGGTGCAGGGGGGTGTGAAGGGGGTGCTGGCAGTTTGGGCTGGGGCTGGCATGGCTGAGCTGGGCTGTGCCTGCACAGTGCCAGTTGCAGGGGTGCTGCGAGCCCTGCAACCTCCTCTTTGAGTGCAGATCACAGGCTCTGGAGTGGGGTGCCCTTATGCCCTAGACCGGGTTGTCATGAAGGGGGGGTGACAGAGGATGTCCCCAATGGGGTATCATCCTGCACAGGGACCTCCGCAGGGCACACAGAGCCCCACAGCCTTGATCAGAAACTGCCTGTCTGCTGGTGTCTGGAGCAGCATGGGGAAGGAGGGGGAAGCCCTACCCAGAGAAGATCCAGCCCCTCATGCCTGCTGCCCCCTCCCAACACCGCCCTGCCTGCCCCCATCCCTGCCTGTCCCTCTGCACCCACAGAAACCCCCCCAGGGACTGTCTTCTGTCTTGCCCCAGCCCTGCAGAACCCTCTGCTCCTCCTCCCTCTGTGCAGCAGCAGGCTGCCTGGGGAGGGCTGTCGGGTGTTTGATAACTATTCTCTTTTCCATATTGTCTTTCCCTGGCCTGGGGCTGCTTTGCCCGGGTGATGGTGCTGTTGGCAGTGCCAGCATTGTTCAAACTGCAGGAAATCCTCTTAAGCTGTCCCATTTACCATCTCTCAGCTCTGTCGGGCACCACGTACATTGGGAAGCGGGCTGCGAGGAGGAGAGGGTGCATGCCAAACTGGCGCTGGGTGCTCTCCATCACTTGGAGAAGGTGCTTACACCCTGTGGCTGATTTGCAGTGCGTAGGAGCAGGGCAGTTGTGGCCAGAACACAAGCCCTCTGCCATCTCCATTTCTCAGCTGTGAACTGAGGATGCCAGATCCCTGCCGGGGCAGGATAGGAGTGGATGAAATACCTGAATGGGCTGAGACATTGCCAGGACAGGCATGGCCATGTCCAGGGCCAGGCAGCCCTGCCCGCGCAGACAGGCTGCGTCAGAGCCGTTTTGCTCAGCGGCGATGCCGGTTTCTTCTGACAGTGCCAGGGAGTCAGTGCCGGCGTCCAGCCGGAGGCAGTGTAATGAAGGGTTAAAACGCCGTGTGGGTTGCCAGCGTGGGATGTGTGAAGTGGTGGACCTGTGCCAAAGATGGGCCTAGGTAATGGCAGCTGATAGCACAGGCGTTCAGTTAATTATCAAATGGCATTTGTTGAGCTCAGCTGTGCCGTATCCTGGCGCCAGCAAGGGCCCATCCTCCTCCAGCCGCCCATTGCCGAACAGAAACACGGCCGAGAGAGGTATTTTACAAACATTAGTGTTTCCCTGTTAATCTTCTCTAGATTTTAATATCAGGCTCTTTCAAAAATCAAACCTCAACAAGTCACTGGGGAGGTGCAGAAGGGCAACCTCCCGGGTGGGCTGTGCGGCGTGCCCCGCCGGGGCTGTGCCACAGCGTGCGCGGGGCTGCACGCACCCTGCACGGTGTTCAGGGGGCTGTATGCACCTTGCACGGTGTTCAGGGGGCTGCATGCACCCTGCACAGTGTTCACAGGGCTGCATGCACGCTGCACGGTGTTCATGGGGCCGTACACACCCTTGCACGGTGTGCAGAGGGCTGTACACACCCTCGCACAGGGCTGTATGTGCTGCCGCGTGTGAAGAGGGGTGTGCAAGATGCTCCTTGCAGCCCCCCCATGAGCAGGTGCATTTCAGCCTTGGTCTGTGGCTTTACTTCTGCTTCCCACGGTGTGGTGATTGTTTCAAACCTGTTCCCTCCCAGCTGTGCCTGGAAGCTGTTTTCTGACCAACCCTGCTGTGACAGCCACCACCTGGACACCAGCACACGAAGCTTTTCAGGGTGGTTAGTGAGGGCAGGGACGCAGTGCTGGGTCTGCCCAGGGAGCCGCTGCCTTGGAAAAGGCTCAGGTGCTGCGTTTGGGCAGCAAAGCCCTGCGTGCTCCCGCCTCTTGTGGCTGCCCCTTGTCGAGATGCCCAAGGATGGTTTTGGGGTGGGACAGCAGAGCAGAGGGTGCCTAGGGCAGAATTTGTCTAGACACATCGTCATGCTGGCTTAGCCGGAGATGGGATCTGGACCGTTGCTAGTCTGCCCGGTGCAGGAGGTCATAAGGATGCTCTTAAATTGCCGCAAACCTGGCTCAGGCTACAGGGATATGAGTCAGTGGGGAGCAGGTTTAAGCTAAATTGAAATCCGCCCGCCTTGAACTGAAATCGGAGCCTCTCCGCCAGGCTTTGCACTCATTTAACTGCTGAAATGGATCTGGGGTGGCCCCAGGGCTCAGTGCCCGCTCCCTGCCCCGGAAGCAGGCTGGGACCTGTGCTGGACAGGTTGGGATGGGATGGGAAGAGAGGGTTCTTGCCAGCACCGTGCTCTTGCAGATCCTGGTCTCCAGACCACTTTCCAGCAAGCAGTGCCTGGGCAGGCTTCCCCGGATGCCCTGCCCACTGCGGCCACCCACAGCGTGCTCCTGGGGTACCTGCTGGGTCCTCCCGTCCTTGCACCTTGACACTGGGTGGTCTTGAGTTAGCAGAGACTCACTGAACGAGTCGGTCCGAGATGTGCTTAGCTGGGAAACGATGCTGGTGGGGCAGGCAGGTGGGTGGCAGCTGAGGCAGGAACCAGCGGGGTTGATGGGGACCTGGGTACTGACCTGGGTGGTCCAGCCTCTCCTACCCTTAGTCCCGATGCATCTTCAGCAGCAGGTTAAGGCAAGGCTGTTCAGTGCTGGGGTATGTGGTACCCAGAGAGCAGTTTTCCCACTGTACCTTGAGCCTCATGGAAATACCTCACAAGCACAGAAAGGAGAACCCTGGGCTTGGGTCGGGATGGAGAGCTGTTTGTCTGCCTCCTGGGTCTGAGTGCCAAAGCCTAATCCACGTCGGTGGTGCTTTGTGGTCTCTCAGCCTGGCTCGAGCTGCGATTAGTTCCTCGGAGCTGGGCTGTAAAGAGCATTTGTGCCTCGCCATAATGGAACGGGATCGAGTTAAACCTGATCCGTCGGGGCTTAAATAAACTGGGGAATGGCAGGAAAGGGCCAGTGGAAAGCAAACCTCATATGAGGGCATGGGGGAGGTGAGGCGCCTGGAGAGGAATGTTTTCCCCTCGGTGTTTGGGAATATTGAGCTGACGCCTGCCCGGAGCCCGTCTCGGTCTGAGATGGTGGGGTGGGGGGGGACTGTGCCGGTGCCTCGGCAGCGGGGCCAGCGGGCAGGAGGACTCTCCGCATGGCCTCCCTTATTTATATCATCCGCAACGAGCGGATAACTC
>NW_010233010.1:1416-1632 GCF_000690775.1 Eurypyga helias | reverse complement strand
CCCGTAGGTGTTTGTGGCGCTGGTGATTGGGCTGACAAGCTCCATCGTGGCCATCGTGTACATCTGCCTGCTGCCCCTCATCCTCCAGACCTACACGCCTGCCTGGATCTGCTGGCACCTCGCCTACGGACACTGGAACCTCATCATGATCGTCTTCCACTACTACATGGCCATCACCACCTCGCCCGGGCACCCGCCCCAGGTGAGGCACCGACT
>NW_010233010.1:731-1193 GCF_000690775.1 Eurypyga helias | reverse complement strand
CCCCAGCCACGGGTGGTCACTGGGAACAGCTAAACCGGCCTCGTGGCGTTGCTGTGGGAGGCCTCCCCCAGATCTCAGACCCAGCTAGGGTGGGGAGGCAGGGGGATCTCAGGGAGCGTGGGGAACAGGGTGCAGGGCTTGGGTGCACAGATCCCTTCTGACCCATGTGCAGGCCAAGAACGATCTCACCGGCGTCTCCATCTGCAGGAAATGCATTGCCCCCAAGCCGGCTCGCACCCACCACTGCAGCATTTGCAACAGGTAGGGCTCCCTCCCTCTGCTCCCCGCCACACTCGGGGCAGCCTTCTCTTTGCCCCCTGCCACGCTAGGAGACCGGGGCCCCTTCCCCTCTGCTCTGATGGCGTCTCACCTCGTCTCTCGCACAGCCCGCGGGGCGGGGGGGCTGCCTGTCCCTTCCAAGCGCAGCGCTGACGCTGGGCTGCTCTCCTCCCGGTGCGTGCT
>NW_010233010.1:0-713 GCF_000690775.1 Eurypyga helias | reverse complement strand
CCCCCCCCTGCCGTATCCTTCCGCAGTACTGTAACCCGCAGCACTCTCCTGAGAGGAGCCGGCCCTGCTTCCCCCTTCTCTCCCTGCCCTCCTCTCCCATCAGCTGGCACGGGGAAGGGCCCAGAAGAACTGCCCTGGGCCCTGGGGTGGGTTTGGACCCGTGGTCTGTCATGGTTACGTACTTTAACCCCTGAGGCAGCCTGGCTAAACAACTGTGTGGGACACTACAACCACCGCTACTTCTTCTCCTTCTGCCTCTTCATGACCATGGGCTGCATCTACTGCAGCATCAGCGGCTGGGAGATGTTTCGGGACGCCTACGCAGCCATCGAGGTGAGCAGGCAGGCCCTGGCCCCTGCCCTGCCCGGACCCCCCAGCCTGAGCTTCTGGAGCAAGGCTGGGCCAGCCCTGGTCTCGCAGCGACTTTGCTTCCCCTCTCCCTCCTCCTGTGAGGCCCCCAGCTGCCCTGGTCCTGCGGGGGGTGGAGGTGAGGGGGAAAGGCCCCCTCCCCAGAGACACGTAACCAGTGCCCTGTTTTCCATCCCCCTAGAGAATGAAACTGCTTGAGAAGGAGAGACTGCAGGTGGCTGCCAACCAGGTGGGATGTCCCTGCCCCCCAGCTGCTCCAGGCAGCGTGGGGCAGAGCTGCCCCGCAGGCTGGGTCCCGCTTGGGGCCCTGCTCTCAAGGAGCACCCCCCAGCCAGAACCAGCCC
>NW_010233009.1:51016-64668 GCF_000690775.1 Eurypyga helias | reverse complement strand
TCCCGCGTTGGTGTGTCCTTCCCGGAGCTCCCGAGGCATGCGCGCGCTGGGCAGCCGCAGGAGGCTGGGAAGTGCCTTTCGGGAAGTGGCAGGGAGGGATGGAGCCGTAAGAAAAACGCCTGTGAGTGAAATCGGGAATGCCTCTCCGTCTGAGATACCGGGCCGTGTCATCTGTTGGGCCTGTGGGAGCGCAGAGTTCCGGGAGTGAGGGAAAGCTGGACCAGAACTATGGGGAGAGGCGTGCTGGTTTTAGACCCGACATCTAAAAAACGCCAATACAGCACCTGGGACTTGTTGTCCTTACAGAGCGTTCATGAAATGTGAGCAACAGTGTTGGAATTAAATGCTGCAGGTGTTTTCCTTCGTCGTTTTAGCATGTGATTCAGAGCGTGAAATGTGTTACACAACTCATCAGATGGTTAAACAGCTCCGTTCGGTATAAATGGGTTTGACAGCGTCACGTGTGATACAGTATATTCTTACTTTGTGCGTTCTTGAGAAAGGGGATTCACAACGCTGTGCCACGTGTGCCAGCTGCTCCCCTGCTTCCCTTCACGCATCGAGTCAAGGAATCATTTTCAGAGCTCCGAAACTTTCCTTGATAGCTCTCATCTCTCACGTCTGCCAATCCTGATGTGTGATTAAAAGCTCACAGGTTGTTTCCTTTATTTAACCGTAGAAGCCAGGAAATTGATAGCAAGGAAGTTGACATTTCTTTGCCACGCTTCTCTTGCAAACAAAACCAGTGCTGTGGCCTAGAAGAGCACAAGTGCATCTGTTTTGTATGCAAATAACCCAAAGTTGGTTCTGTATAGCTAATGGCCTGAAGGTATATGTAGTATTACAGACTGAAGCTGAGAAAGGATATCTGTAAACGAAGAATGGTACCAGGAGAACACCACTTCTTCCATCGTAACACGCTTCCACGGTCTCGTACTGTCCAAAGTATCGTATTTGCAGTTAGAAAAAAAATAATCCACAACACAACCCAACACCTACCCTCCCAAAATCAAACATACAAAACCCCGAACACCACAAAAAAAAGCCCAAACCAAGAACAAGCCAACAGTAAAGGTTTGTACTGACTCCAGAAGTTTTCTCTGCCTTTATTTGGCTGCTGCTTTACGTAGGGTGTTGGAGGGTGTAAGAGCTCAGCAGTCCTTTGGTGAGCTCTTGACTCAGCCAAGGGGTAAAAAAAGAGCATCAGTCATCTTCCCTGCAAGTTCACACCGGTGGGACAGCATTATCCGATAACTGCGGTACTGAAGACTGGCCTATACAGCCAAAGATGCTGTGCTTGGGCATGAAACAATGAGCTGGTTTGAAGGGACAAGTGGTAACCCCCAAAGGAATGGGTGCTGTAAGAAACTGATGGAAGCAGCTTTGCCTGGAGAAGACAGAAGCAGGATGTCATGCGCGTGCTGTGGGTACTAGTTCATGTTTATAGTTTATCGTGTAACACTTCCATGAAGGTTATTGGTTTTACTTGATTTCTTTTTTTCTTATGGCTGATAATGAAGAAAAAAACACTTGGAACGGTGTATCCATTGAGTGAAGAAAACAAGAACCCCAGTTGCTGGAGTGACAAAAGAAAATCAGTAATACCACATGTGTTGGAAGTTTTATGTTACAAAAAACATTCTTGAATTTCTTTTGCCTCATAGTTCATGTGATCAGCAACAACAGTAAAATCAGCAAGAAAATACTGGGACAAGAAGAACACGAATCCCAACTGTTTTATTAACCTGATTAGCAGTAATGCCACAAGTACGGCGTTTTCATACCAAATAAATACCACTAAGAGTAAAATGTCCAAAGGTTTCAGTTTTTATGGGTAAAGGAGAGAATTGAGATTCTTACAGACGACTGAATCAGTCTCTGGTTCAGGGAAACAACGTCACTCGGTCTGATGGCTTCAGCTGGTCTTTGGTTTTTGGTGCAAAGGGTACATTTCAGGTTGCAGAATTCCAGACCTTTATCTCTGCGCACTGTAAAGTAAAGCAGTGCAACTTAGCAGGATGAAGAAGGAGACAAAGTGAAGTGACACATTAAGTTTGTGGAAAATCACTGAAACGACATAGGAAATCTTGCCGACCTCCGTTATGCACTTACCTCTCTCACTTTTGAGACTTCCCCTTTCGTTAACCGTCAAGAAATTGCGTTAAATTCATCTGCTTAGGGACAAAAATAAGCCAAAACTGAGTGGTAATACGGAGTTGAGTGCAAACATGGTATCCACATGGTTATTTTTCATTCCAGCTGCTGAGGCCAGCGAAGGAGAAGCAGCAGTCTGAAGTGAGACGGCATTCAACGGAACCTTGTCAAATGCTTTTAGAGACCTTTGAGAACTGCTGTTGTGCTTGAAAATTGAACGCTACCTGCTGCAAAACATTACCGTTGTTTGAAATTTGACTTTCCCATTCTCCCCATCCTCATTTAATAAGAGTGAAGTCTTCCCTTTAAAGATACAGCTACCTTTTACCATAGCTAGTTCCTCTGAGAGCCCAGAAGTTCTTAAATGCACGTTTGTATGATTGCAGTACTTGGCCGAGGATGAAAACAACAATCTGATTCCTTAAATACTTTCGGTGATACGCAAAATTCTGATGGATTAAAGGATTTTCTGAGGCCAAAGCTAATATCCATCTTCACTCCTTTTTTGTTTAAAAACAAAGATTTTTTTAGCATCTGCGCAGTGAAGGTTTCAGTAGCTCTAGGAGGATTTTCCTCTGAAGATACTTCAATGTAAACCTTTTATTTGTCAACATAACTAGATTTTTGTTGCTGCAGAATGTTTTGTACAGCACACATCCTATAAGGACTTAAAAGGTGCTTGGTTTAGGCAGTTTTTTATTCATCTTGAAACAAAATGAGGAAAACAACGAATGTATTCTGATTTCCAAAACAGTCTTTGTTCTCAGTATACCTGTTACTGTGTATGTCCCTAAGTATCCTTTTCCTTTGGCTCCTCCAAAAAAGGATGGGGTGTTTGTTAAAATTAAGATTTATTTTTTAAGTATAAATTACATTTTAATTTAGAATAGCTTTAATTTAAATAGAATTCAAAGCATAGCCTTAATTCTTACTTCAAAGACAGCCTAGGTTTCAGTGATGTCCTTATAATAGTTTTTAACAACTTGTAATGCAAATTACCACGCTCAGAGTATAATAGGAAAGGTAAAAATATGTATTTTCAGATTTTGAATGGGTATTGATTTATCTTGGTTGCTTACTTAGGGTGAATTCACTTCGGACACTTAAGGACAAAACTTTTGTCGTATTCCTAATCCAGCGTGGCCTTACTGTGACCAACCAGGTGCGGAGCAGCTCGCCAGGCGCCGTTGTGTCAGCTTCCTGCCGAAGGTGACAAGCCAGAAGGAGCGGCCTTTCAGAACCTGAAGTCAAACCAATATGAGCAAAGGTATCGGCATTTATGTTGGTCTCTATTTTTAGCATTCCAGTGGTTCAGGTTTCACTGAAAACTCTGATCTTCAGCACGTGGAGATTAAAATCAGTAATTTAGCACTAGAATGAAGAGTAATTAAGGCCTTTCATAGATACCAGAAAAGGGAAGCTCTTTTCTTCCTTTGCAAGTCTGGTGTAGTGCTATCAGGATTAAATGAAGCACAACCCATGGTTAATGAAGTTTTTGCTATTATATTAAAACAAAACTTACATCTCTTAAAGTGCTGCCCCTTTTGCCTTTCATGCATCGTTTCTGTCCAGACCTTGTCTATTTTAGCACAATCTCATGCCATATTGAGCCCAGGCAAATGTGTTTTAGATTTTATTCATTTAAAAATATTAAGTAGACACACAAGTATATCTTCTCTGTATACTCACAGCCTAATTCACCTGTCTGTAAGTTCATCTTGGACTCTTTCCACTCATGCACAGAACAGCAACGACCTTTCAGTGCAGCAGTGCTGCTGCTTTTCAGTGAGGATTATTAAAAATCTCGCTCAGTATCTCCTAGAGATGCAGAATGGCAGTGATTTTAGCTACTCTTCTTTTGGAGTCTGGTTCAAGAGGGGCATTTGTAACAGTACATACTGGAGTGATTAATGAGTTTTTGGTAGGTTTTTGCATAGCTTCCTGCCGAAAGTATAAAAACCCGACCAAACCAACCCAAAAAACCCCCACCCAGCAAAGAAAGAAGGCACAAAACGGTAAGGACAGATTAGTTGTGTTGTGTACCTTTCGCTGCTTCCTGTAAAATGCTCTATGGACTCCCAAGGGTTTTACTTTGAATGATAGCCTTTTCCGCAGGACTTTAATCAGACGCAGAGGACATTCAAGGAACTTCTTGAAGTTCCTTATGTCCCGCTTTATAAAGTCTGTTAGGCACGCTTGGCACAAGCTGTGCAGGTGACCCTGATTTTCAAGCATGTGAAAGGTCCAAGTAAAACGCTGTTTCTGTAATACTTTCATTCTTCCCCTTTTTTTCGAGTGTATGTTAAGTACGCATCTGAAGAAACCACATTTTACTCCTCTATTTCAGGTTTAGGAAGCAGTCACAAGAGAGAAGATGCTGTTAAGTGTAACGAAGCATGAAAATGATGACAAGATAAATGAACCAGAGGCTTCTCAGCTTGATCACACCCTCCAGTGCATAATGGTACAGATTTTGTATTGCAGACACAAACATCGCCTTGGGGTTGAAATCATGCTAGATGAATCTATGTAAGTATAACAAAGACAGCTTCTTTTTTTTTCCTCCCCAGTTACCTTCCTCCTTTAAATATAGAACAGGAAATGAGTCCTCCTGAGTTGAGATGAGTTAATTGCGTGTGGGATTTGTGATGGAATGGTTTTTCTAAAATAAACACATTTTAGGGGGCAAGACTGCTTCTAGTGACAGAGTACTGGACTAGACCGATGCTGGCCTCTTTTAGGCATTAGTACTCAACTAGTACATACAGCTCTCTATTAGAATTGTTAATAGTATCATAGCAAAATAGTTTTCTGTAGCTTTTCTACTAAATGTCTTTAAAACCACGTGCAGAATGTTACTTCCTATGTTATATATTTGGTTCCAGCAACTCTGATATGAATGACGTGTTGATGGGCTTTTTAAAAACCCAAACAATAAGAATCTCCCAGAGTGCCTAGACGGGACTTTAAAAAGAAATGCACAGATTATTTCACTACTATTAAAACAAATTAAAAGGAAATGCTGACTAAAGGTCTCAATTAATAAATTGTATTAGATTCTGTTAATTTAGTTCCACTACTTAATTACAGAAAGACACTGTTGATCCAAAATTGATTAGCAGTGTTTCGTTAAAGCCAGTGGAGGGCAGACTTGAATTGGAAGCTGGTTTTGCTGCTTCAGTTACTTGAACTTAAAATACCCCATAGTCCCTCGAGCTCAAAGCTGATGACAATCTCATCACTTCTCTACTGTTCTAATTACACTTGTGCTGGAGAAAAGCTTCTTTACAATTGCTGTTTGACAAAACGAGTGTTTTGCTGTGTCGCAGTGAGAATAGCGAATGTGTAAATAAAGATGCTAATGTGAAAGTGGGTAAGTGAGTGTATTAGCAGCTGTGTGTTACTCACAGGGGAGAATCCACGCTGCTTAATAATTATCCAAGGATTTAATAAAATAGTTTTTAAAAGCTAGTGAATACCATTATCCCCCTTTTACAGCTGAAGGAATTGGGGAGGGAATAGAGTGAGGCCATGCGAGTTGCCCATGTAGGTGACCTACAGAAGCAAGAACAATATCCAGATTTCTGAGCTTTAGTCCAGCGCTCGAGCGTATCTTGTGCACGGATAAACTGTGACGTGTCTGACTCTTGCAGACATTACGGAAATGAGTGCTAGCAGCCCAGCTGGCCGAGGCTGAGGAGCTTAGTGGTGAAACAGGCAGGTAAGCTGACAGGCAGGTACTCTGCACTTACACGCATATTTGTCATTCTTTTAGTTAGGTTGTGCCCATTCCAAGGAAAGAAGAGCGTTTCTGTGTAGACCTTTAAAGCCATTTCTGTGTCAGTACTGGGAAATGGATGGTTAAAAAGTCAGTTTGCATACAGGTGAAGGATTAAGATGTTAACAGTCTGTTCCTCCCTCCCCTTCATCTTTGCTTACCAGGGTTTCAAATTATGAGTGCTACAATAGGCTCCCCATTAACTCACCAAGCCCACCCTACTCACTGTAGTCATGAGTAACACCTGTGGGATTAGTGTCATTTATCTATTCCATTTTCTTTATCTGCCTAGGAGGTCGTTACCCATTGTAACAGCTTTTTAAATCATAAAAATATGCTGATTCTTTTTTTATCCATAAGCATTACTGTAAGCTGTTCTTTCTGTTTCTAGGGTAGACTGGAGATGTGCTGTTACAAAGCTCACCATTCCTAAGAGTGGTGTAAGATCTACCACAGAACATTTGGTGCTGCATATTGAAAACTCCATTTGCAGAATGAACCAACCCATTGCCCAATGCATTTTTTCCTTTTTTTCTTACTGCTAACTTGCAGCAGACAGTTGTTGATGGTAGGAATTAGTCACTGGTTGGATGAGTCCAACGAGAAAGGCTGCATTGAACACTGTAAATTAGAAGGTGAGTGAGTGGGCATTTTCAGTTTGGACTCAAATGCTGTGTAGCCTATCAGTGCGTTACTCATTTTTGGTACATTTCCAGACAAATCATGTTAAACTAGGAGTCAGAAATATCTGGCAGTGATTTAAAGTAACTTAAAACAATGTGGGAATTATTCCAAAACTTACTACTGTAGATTCAAGCAACGAATTCAGGTTAACCTTCACAGTAGTAAGTCTGGTGACAGACGTGCAGGGGGGGCTCTCAGACAACCTTTACAATAGCCTGTTCAAGTCTATAGTCGAGGTTTTCTAAAAGTCCTGCGGGAAGGTTTGTGAGAATAGATTACAAAAGAGTCCACTCTGAATTCCTTTAAGATTCCTGATGATTTCCCCTTGTACTTTACAATTTGACACCTCACGAAGAGTTGACATCTCCAAATAGTCATCACTTCCCAGAACTCACAGAGGCCTGAAAATGCAATTATCTCGAAAGGGAAAAGCTGAATTTCCTCTGCAGGAGGTAAGCTGTTCTCAAAATAACCACTCATTGAAGGCATCTATTTACAGACTGATTTTATAATAAACCACTGTATCCCTTAGCTCAAGAAGAAGCGAGAAAGGTAACGATTCAATTAACTAGCCTCTGCTTTGAGAAATGTGGTTCCCAATGTCAAACTTTAATTCATCCCTAATTATACATTGCTACCCAGAAATTTTTAAAAAAAACTTACTCCCAGGGCAAATGCTGTGATTTTTGGGAAGGATTCATATAATATGCTGTATTTTGAGTCTAAAATTAAACCTTAATTCCAGTGCAGCACTGACGCCTTCCAGAATTTTTTAGATTTGCTGTATTTCAGTGTGAAGTGGCCTTAGCTCTCTTGTTTAATCCCCTCCCGCAGTCTCTCGCAAACACTGCTGACATGTGCTTCATGCTCAGCGCAGAAGTGTGGTCTGCTGCGCACGTTCTCCAGCGAGAGAACAAAGGTGCAGGTTCATGGGAAGGACAACATCATCTGCTCCCCAGATGACATATCTAAGCCCATCTTCCCAGCTTATAGGGAGCTTTTTTTTTTTCACGTTTTGCTCCATGGGAAAACCCAAAACTTTCCATGGTAAACAAAGCTTTCCGTAATAAAATTCCCTTTATATTAAACCCACAGATGGATCTACTCTACACTCCTGAAGGTTTTTTTGAGAGATAAGTTGTAAGCTATAAACATAAAAATCATGTGTAAGTAGGAAAACTTTTATTATGTAAAATAATGCGTGCATGAAAATTAATGTTAAAAGTGTCCTGAATATGGGGAAGAATGAGAGGAGAGTTCCTCCACACCAGTTACACCTGCTCAACACGTGGAGTGAGAGTTTTACCTCATTATTGTGACCTGTGTAACTGATTACGGCTTTCAGTTAAAACCGTTAATTGCTACTAAGGGGAAATAAGCCTGAGCTTTTGGGGCTGTTTTCCCTGCTGTAAGCTTCACAGGCTCCACAATGATCTTTTCTTACACTAATCCTGGCCTATTGTCTTTTGTTAGTACCCAGCTTTCCCTTTTCTTAATACATACATGAAATGTTAAAACACTTCATGATGTAAGAGCAGTTGAGATATTCCTGCCCCAGAAGCAAGCCAGTGTTACCTGCGGTGCTGCCTGTGATCCGCTGAGCAGCCCCGACACAGTGACAGAGGGAGTTGCAGACAAGGCAGAACGACTGTCTTAGTGCTGTTGCTGTAGGCAGATGGACCAACCGCCTGTTGCTGTATTTCTTTACATGGGCATCAACGGGCAGATCTGTCCTGTCTGAACATGAGATTGCTGTCTCCCTGTGACAAATAACAAAGTGTAGTTTTGAATTAAAAAACAAATCAAATGCATTTGAATATGCGGTGTATAAATCTCATTTAGTCATAATTTGATCAGTTACTGTGGTAATGTTCTTTCAGAGATGGGAGTTTGAGCGGCAGCGAAAACATACTTCTGCACCTATGGAAGTTAGAGGCTCCTGCTGACAGCTTGCCAGGACCCTTAAACGTGTGCTGGCATGTCCTTCTCCCTTGCAGTGAATGCAGCATGTTTATACTCACCGTCACAAGTAGCAGAATAACACCGACGTTGCTTCCAGGTTTACAGCGTTGTGGAGTCGAGTACCTGTGAGTAGACTCTGCTTGAACTACCTCAGCCTACTAATCACCAGTCTCGTTCTCGAGGCAATTCAGCCTCCCGCAGTCTGCTGCAACTCGTGTTACCCCTTCGGGGAACCCATACACAACCATTTCTTTATCTCCCCGGTTGGCTCCAAGCCAGAAACACATCGATTTGCACAAGCGCTTCTTAGCCTGGTTGGCACTGCTTTGGTTTTCCTGTTTCTCTGGTGGGTGTATGCTTTTGTAGCAAGTTTAGTACTCGCGGAGTTTTCTGTTTAATAAACCAGCGGTTACCGCGAGTTTTCTCAACTGCTGTTTGTTTCACTTCAGGTGCACCGAGTAAACTTCACGGTCATTTTATGGGGATCTTCGTGTAACACAGGAGTCCTAAACATGAACACATTGATCAGCTTTCTGGAAAGGGGTTATTCTTCCTACTCAGCAGGGCGTAAGGCCCAGTGCACAGAGGACGGTTGCAGCCTGTGCAGAGTAACCAGCACTTTAAAGGCTGAAAAAACATGACGGCACAAACATTTCTCACCAGCCACCTGGCAAGTTGCAGGGTCCCTGACATCCAGAAACTGGATTGTAACTCATAGGGAAGGTTGTGCTTGGCATAGGAATGATACTGGTGTCCAAACCAGCTTGTCTTAATTCTGAAAAGCCTGCAGCTCACACGTGCGTATAAAGACACTTAGGCATGCACTATGTGGACATTAAATGCACATCTACAGCACAGAACTGGAGCTTTATCAGAATTAACATCAGGGCCTACAAGAGAGCTGGAGGGCGTAATTTTTACAAGAGCCTGTAGTGACAGGACAAGGGGTAACAGGTTTAAATTGAAAGTGGGGAGGTTTAGATTGAACATCAGGAAGAAGTTCTTCCCAGAGGGGGTGGTGAGGGCAAGAACAGGTTTCCCAGAGAAGCTGTGGATGCCCCATCCCTGGTAGTGTTCAAGGCCAGGCTGGATGAAGCTTTGAGCAACCTGGTCTAGTGCAAGGTGTCCCTGCCCATGGCAGGGGGGTTGGAACTAGACGATCTCTAAGGTCCCTTCCAACCAATGAGCCAGTTTGGGTGTCAGTACCAACACCATGACTGACTATATATGTTTATACATGCACATACACATAGAGCGCACCTCAGCTGCAGCTTGGATTGCAAGTACTCAATGTTTCAGCCACCTGGAACCGCATAGGCAAATATTTGACTTTGGAAGATTAGGAATATTACCAGTATTTTGGTTGGAGTGATCAGGTTGATTCATAGGAGTTCTGTGGTAGGGGCAGGAACGCGGTCCTCTTACATGTTCTGATGCCAGTTCCCACAATTAATACAGAGGAACCAAAACCAAAAGGTCTTTCATGCACTGACCTGACAGTGGTGGTCAGAGTCCAATCCAAACTTAGAACAAGCCAGAAAGTATGTGGTGACAGGAACAGTCAGGGACCATGGCTCTGTGGTCGCATGCTTGGTCACGAACAAGGGTCACGCATTAAGGTGGTACGTGAGACAGTGCACAGCATCTCTTAATACATTCTTTTGTGCGATTTTGACCACCTTTAACTTCCATTTTTAATTAGATCTCAACGTTAGGAAGGAAACACTAATTTTGTAGCTCGTGCAAAATTATCTCCAAGTGGGATAAATCCAGCCTAGCACCTTCCAGTTCTCCGGGGCATCCAGGTACCTGTCCCGAGATGATTTGACTCTGCATTAGAACCCACGGAGTGAAATGTTTAATCAAGTTTTGTGCTCTTCAAGGTATTGCATCATGCACTGGCAATTTTTTTCTTCCCTTAAGGCAGCTGGAGTTTTCAGCTGTGTTGCAAGTCACTGACAGGAAATACGTCTGAGCCCCGGTGTCACAAATGAGTCAGTTACAGAGGGAAGAAGAAGGTTATTAAAAGAACAGATTTCAGGAGTAATAGTGAGTAGCTAAAACAGAGCTAAAAGCCAGGAGCGTGCAGCTCCTGCTGTTTAGTTTTCAGCTGATCAACACTGGGTTTTGATAACTAGCCACAAAAGACTAGTTAAGAGGTAGATGACGTGGCTGGGAGGGATGGCAGGAGGCCCAGCCTAGCCTGGGGTGACAGCAGCAGCTGTTCCACTGGCTGTGCTCAGACCTTCCTGCCGCCTCTGGACCCCCAAAGCCGACCGTGGCTGCTGTACGCTGGAGGTCAGAGCAGCCCAGCAGGAAAGAATCCACTTTCTAGATTGTCTCCAAGGATAAAGAGTTGTAATTCCATACTAAACTACAGAGCCCCAAAATCACACTGTTGGAGTAGTATCAGGCTCTGAAAGCAGCCAAGCACCAGGTGCTTGGGGAGATTCTACCACACCACGTGCACTCGGTCTCTGTGCTGCACGAGACTGCAGCCTCCATAGCAGGCTGCAAGGCACTAACAACAAGGAGCTGGATGAGGTGTGTGAGCCACTGCCAAAACATAAATAAGCTCTCGTCCAGCTGTGCAACAGCTGTTTTGAAGCCACTGCCAGAGTGTTTTCATTAGAAAATAAACCAGCTCATCGGACGAACCCTTCTCACTGTCCTGAAGAGCCCCATGAACCTGCCTGCAGAGAAGTATGCCACAAGAAGCTGGCGCAGGAACCACTTGCAAACGAAGTTCAAGCTACCAAATCTCCAAGGACACGAGGCACGTGCTGAGGAAGAGGTCTGGGGTGTTACTCTAGCTGTAGAAGGAGGCGCAGGTTAAATACAGCTTTAGCCACCTAAGATGCAAGAGAGAAGCCTGAGGGGAGCCAACTGAAAGACGGGCACCTCCAACAGTTCTCTAGTGAAGCGGTGATAGAACAGTCACAAGGGCCAGAATTCAGCTGCAGGCACAGACATCTCTGAGAGCTAGCAAGAGTGGCCGGGAGATGGAATAGCAGATTATTTCCTTTTATATATTTTATCTACAACAGATAGAAGGACAGTGGAACAGACACATGCTCATATTTCTGACTTCTTTTCCTTGCAAAAGTCCCATTTAAGAGCAAAGCATCTCAAAATGCTGGCATTTCTGTGAAGAGAAGTTCATGCCCCCACCCAGCCCTGTATAGATGGTGAGCGTTCCCAGGACTGCAAGGTCTAATCAGGTCTGGCAAGTGAAATACCAAACGTTAGGAAGAGACAGCGCTGTTCCGCAGCAACACCCTTTTTCCGGGCCAGAACAATGAAAAGAAACACGCAGTTAAGGAATCCATGTCTTGACGCTGTAACTGTAAAATACCTTTAATCGGTGGGGGCATTTCCCTTCCTCCAGAGCCAGGTTCATGCTACTCAGATACTGCGGTTTGCTCTCACGCTCCTTGGGATAACGGAGTTAACCCAGAGGGAAAGGGCAAAGCCTGATGAACGCTGCCAGAAGGCTCTGCGTTATAATCGGAAAGCGTGTGGTCTCATGCGACAAGAAGAAACAAATTCCCTTAACCTCAAGACACTGTGACGTCTGTGCAGGCTCCCAGTGCCATTACTGCTGTCGTGTCTTGCTGTTTGTAACCTCTTCGTCTGGGATATGCCACTTCCCCCCTTCACAGGAGTCCTGAGCAGCAGCTGCTCCTTCAGCAGAAGGGTACGTCTCCAAACAGCTAGATGGGGCAGCCACCATTAACCCAAGAACAGCTGTCAGGAGGAGCCTGTGCCCGTGTAATCCCGTGAAAGACACATACGCTGCTGAACACCACCCGAGAAAAGTGGAAAAGGCAGAATGGTAGTTTTGTTTCCACCTGACAAAGCAGACCCACACCATAACTACGCAAATGCAGCAGGTGGGATGTACGAACGCGTTTTCAGCTCAAATACCAACGTTTCTGGGCATGCTGCCCCCCAACAGTCTGGTGTTTGAGTAGATACCAGCTCTCAGATAGATTTCTGTACTTTCGGACATAAAAATGCCTCTCAGAAATGGCATTCACCTTGGCCTTTTGGAGCCCAGAGCCCTGGAGTGATACCCATCAGGCCCTTGCTTTTCTGCTCGTGGCTTCCTGTGAGGGCCAAGGCGAGGGGGAGGAAACCAAGGCCAACAGCAGCCGAATTAGTGAGGACTCAGGCTGCAGAGGGTGTACGTGAGCGATACACCTTTTGAGCAGCCACCGGATGACTGAAAGGCAGGCTCCAGAGGTGCTCCAAAACCAGAGCCACAGCACCAAGAAAGTAGGACCAAGCAGAGCAAGCCACCGCAGAAAGCTCAGCGCTGGCGTGGTGAAAACTGTAGCTAGATCCATGAGGTATCCCAGTGCTGGGCAGGCATCAACACTGCCACCCCTCTGGAATTCAGGAGTCACGCCGTCTGCTGACAGAACAGAAGGCCCACCTTCACTTTGGGTGAGCATGGTGACAGGCATGACTGAGCCCGGCTAGGCGGTGTAGAGAGGGACAGAAGAAAGCAGCACTGGATCTGAGCTAGGCTGTGCTGATGTGGGTGGGTTAACGCAACGCGTGTTTCCTGCCTGACGCTGCGCACGCTCCAGTGTCTTCTGTGAGATTCTGGTCTACTGGAATCACATTAATTCCATGCTGTCCTTTTGGAGCAAATCTTTCCGGCTGCAGCTGTCGGGGGAAGACCATGACACCAAGGGCTCTGGCCTAAGCAGCCAAAGCATTAATCATCCTTTAATTTTCCATCTATGCTTTAAGACCTTGGTGTGTAAGAATTTAGACACCTAACTCCCTGTTTTCCAGACACAGGTGGATGAATGAACATAGAAGTGGTGTGCTTTCTCCCCTAGCTGAAGGTAGCTGGACGTTTCCTCACCTTCAACCAACCAGATGTTGTAGAGACTCGGCTCCCCTTTTCAACAAAACACCTCACGTTACTCACCAATTTTTATTGGAGTTAACAGGGAATAAAGATGATGAAACACACTGGATACAGCATGCACAGTCTAATAAACTGGACTAATAACTGCTTTCCTGGCATCACAAAATGTCACGCTTGTGCATGATGTCC
>NW_010233009.1:23648-51006 GCF_000690775.1 Eurypyga helias | reverse complement strand
CGGAAGACACGACTGATCCGTGTTGGGCAGGGCCTCCCTTTGGCAATTAGCCTAGTGAGCTTCGTTAAGCCTCCTTCTATACCGCACCACGTTGCCCTTCGCACCAAATACACACTGTTACACCTGATTTACCCTCACAGGTGAAAAGTGCCTATGTGGGGGAAAGTTTAAGGAATATATTGCCAGCCATCCCTCTTTGCCCTTTGTAAACGTTGCTGTAACCACACCTTATCTCCAGTTCCCAGGGGCTGCGGGTCGCGGCCCTGGGCTCTGTCGCCCCAAACAACCGTTCCCTCAGGTTTAAGGCTTTGCCTTCATTCCCACACTCATTTGTCATGCCTGCACCTACACAGACTGCTCCTCTGGCCTGAAAAATCCATCCCGAGAGGTGTGGTAGAGGAACAATATCTATGGGACACTAATTTAAAAACTACGCTCTGTTTCTAAGCAGTGTTTTAACTCAGACGCAAGTATATTATCAAACAGAAAACAAACATTTGAGAAAAGCAGCCCTTTAGACAGCTCTGCAATTACATTTTTTAGCAGGCAACCACAGCTGCTATAGGTGAAAAGCAGCCAATTTTCAGGTACCTGGAGTCATTAAAGCAGTTTGGGACAGCTCTGCTTAGCGTCAAGAAGCCTACAGAAAAACTGCACTTGGCAACAGCTCTTCTCTCTGTAATTCTGTGCCTGCTCCCAGGGGATCTTTCTGCCACTTCATCTATTTTCTTCCATAGTTAAGTCTATTTACAGTAAATAACAGTAGTAAAAAAGATTTCACACATGAATACAACACACAAAATATATGTAAGATGATTCTGGTGGGATATTTGGCATAATTTTAATTCCTACCCTTTGAATGAAGATTAGTTTTATGCCACACTGAAAGCAATCAGACTCGTGCAAGGCATTCAGTGCAGGGGCAGACCAGCTTTCGGCTCCCCCAGTGCAGTGATCAATAACCTGACACGTTCCTGTCACACCAGAGCCAGCGACGTACGGCCACGTAGCTGCACGTTATAATTAGCCACCAATTTACAACAGAAAGAGGATGGGCTGTTACATTCAGCGAGCTCGCCCTCCTTTCAGTTGACAGGCAGCTGATGGCTGAGCACTTAATATACTTTTTTTGCAAATTTCCTTCTCTACAAGCATTATAATTGCTGTAATTAGCACAAATCAACTCTGACAGCAAAACTATCATCTATACAGTGCAGTAGCTTATAAAAAGTTGGGATTTATCAGTTTTATTAAGTAGCTAACCAGCATTTCTCTTCTACCATACGTTCTCATGTAGGGTCTTTTCAGATAATTAAGTCACCCTCTATGTAACTCTACAGAAAAGTTTCCCAAGAAACATGAATTAGGATGAGTTCGGTTGATGTCAGTCACACGCACACCTCCAAAGAGGTACAGCAGGATGTGAAAAGTGATACAGGTGCTCCATGTTTGCTGCTGAGTGAGAGTGGGTGTTTTCTGTCATGGTGTTTCTTTTCCTAGAGACCGTGTAGTATCTCATAGGAAAAAGGCTGCCTAAGCACCCTGAGCCTCCTTTTCGTTTATCTTTTGTTTCCCACCTGCTAGCCCGCTGTCATCGGTGCTCAGCGTTTCCTTTGACGTGACATTTTGGTTTGCCCGTCTGAATAGCACAGAGGTTAGAAGAGGTGATGGGCAAGGCTGGGGGAGGTCATGCTAATATCTTGCCCACTGAGCAGACACTGAGGGGTCTGAGCAAGTGTGGTCACGTCAGATCACTACGGGACACCTTCCTTCTGACAAAAGGACCCGCAGACGTCAGGATCGTAACCCTGCTGTGCTTCACGTCATCCGTCTAGGTAACGAGCACATCGCAGAGCACGGGACAACAAGCCGCACGGAGCCTCCTGTTACATTGGCTTGAAGCCTCGCGGAAATGCAAACTGCTGTGATGACTGAAAACGGAGATCAGCTACTGGCCTTGTGCTCTGCCCCACACACGACGGCAGGTAAGGGAACCTGCGGGGGTGCCCCGGTGTCTGTGGGGACAGCTCAGGCTGGGCACTGCCCAGGACCCCGACCTCTCGCTGCCAGTGCGGAGCAGCAGCGGTGACGCTGACTGCAGGACACGTCTCGCTGTCGCCTTTGCACGTGCATCGCTGCGTCCTCATCCTGACTGGCCATGGGGTGGCAATGTCAATCTTCTGGAAAGCATTTCATTCCATTTGCTGGTCTGAGCCCTGTTGCTGCGCCTCCCCCTTTGTGCTTTTTCCTTGTTCTGGTTTTATAGTTCCACCTAAGGCACTGCTTTTCTGCCCAAAATTAAATTATGGCATCCAGTGCCTCATCGCTGGATCTTACCTAGTAACTAGTTCTGTTGGTGTGTTTAGGAAGTTCTCGCCTCACCCCTGTCTCTGCTCACAAGCACCACAGAGGGGGTTTTATCCAGTACTGCTCCTAAGGGACAAAAGCTCATCGAGAGCGGAGCACAGGGATCATGCTGCAGTATGTACCACGCACGCCAGGCTTTAAGGAAGAGAAGGATCATACAGTGTGGGATCTTGGAGAAATCCATCAGCCTGCCATTTCAACAACTAAAGAATTGATGAAGGTCTCTCCTCAGCCCTTCTCCGAGCTGGGGAAGACTTGGACACCTGAACCACATCCAGGTTCACACTGGATTCAAGGGCGATGCTTTGGCAGCACGGCTTCCTACAGTACCAACAGGAAAAAGTAACCTGACGGGTAACTAAAGAAGCTCAAAGTTACGACTTTGACAGTCTGCGAGGCAGTTGAGAAGCAACTTCCCAGGCCAAATAGTTTAGGACCAAGCCTCAGATTTGTCAGAGTATAAAGCCAGAGCTGAATCTTTCAGTTATAGGGATGCTGGCACAGCTTTGCTGCTATTCTACCTTTAAATCCAAAAGCTGCTAAAGCTGTTACATACTTTGAAGTAGGATCCTGAAGCAAGAATGGGAGGAACAGAAATGCTGTAAGAAGATTTGTGCTCTGGTTCTTTCTTTTTTCCCTGCTTTAGACGTTCAGCAATGCAACTACTTCACGATTACTCAGGTAATCCCAACAGACATAATCTGAATCGTAGCTCCCGGTACCTGTCCCCATTATTTCAAGCTGATCTTTGCATCCTGGACAGCAGAACTGAGCCAGATCTGTTCTTCCTAGACTTCTGCCTGCTTGTAAGGCCTTCCATAAAAACAGGGCAGCTGATGGCATTCGGAGCTCTGCTGACGTGACGGATGCAGCACTAGAGAAGGGGAATGTACGGATTCAGTGCAGTAGGAAGCGGTAACGAGGCAGCGACGCTAAGCCACTTGTTCAGGAGAAGCAAGTGAGAGACAGTGAACACTTTCCAGGAGTCAGAGAGGATCTCCCGATCTAGGGATGGGCTGGATCAGTTTGAGGGTGCCTGTATCCTTCTCCAGTCAATACAGGGAGAGCTGAAATTAGCTTTGATAAGTTGCTGTTGGATTGGTTTTCCTTAACGGCCAAAATGCATATGAATCCCAGTGAACTAACAAGTAAATAATCTTCTGGGGAACATCCGTGCTGTTACCTTTGGAAAGTCTTTCCATTTTACGATTTATTGTGGCAGATTTCTCAAACACCAACATTTTAGGGGCAGGACAGTCTGCTGAAAGCTGACATGTGCTATGACAGTTGGCCTGCACTTGATTCCAAAATGTTATCTTATATAATGTTAGCCCAATTCAATTATTCAACCCAAATTATTAGCCAAGTCGGAAGTGGTGGTTATTAACAGTCATGAAAACACAATGAATTTTAACAACCAAAAAAAAAATCAAATAAAAAAACCAATTTTTAAAACCAACACATTTAAGGAATAAGTGCAAGATCCTTATTTATGTTCAAATTGATTCACTCTCAGCAGCTAATACCCCAAGGAAAACCCACTGGTGACAGTACAACTTCCTCGTGCCCAGCTACATCTGTTTCAGATGGTGTCATGGGTCACTGGCATCAGCGCTGGTCCAAGTCTTTGCCAGCTCCAGGAGTCTCCCCAGCGGTTCTAACAATTCCCACAGCTGGCCTAGCCGAAAGGAAACCATGTATTCTGTGCATTCAAGTATGAACGTCTATACAGATGTGTGTGTTTTGAGGAGTCACTGCCCTGTTCCTTCTTTGATAGGAATCAAAGATGGCAAGTTTCACACACGAGCAAAGTGCCTTTTCAGAGCAGCACTGAACATTCGCTCACTGCTTTGGCTCACTATTTATGTTGCAGAAACATCAGAAAACCACATCCCCCCCCGAGGACTTCTTGTGCCAATACCCGATGCTCCCCCGATTTGCTTTGTTGCGTGTCGCAGGGGTAGAAGCTGGTATTTCTTCTCACCTCCTCCGAAATCTGCCCTCTCACACCAGAAAAGTCCCCCATCGTAGTCCAGACCAAGAAACCCCACAGAGAGGACTGCCCGGGTTAGTTAGCAGTAACGAAGGGAACAACGACGAGGTAGCTTGTCAGAAGCACGGCGTGACTCAGACTAACTTCCACAAGTCTTTCCGCACCATTAAATGTCAGTATTGTCCCGGCACATTTAGAGGAACAGATGATTAAACACCACCTCATTTTAGGAACCAAGTTAATGAAGCGAGCACCGAGCAATGTAAAGGCTTGTTTCACAAAGGTTCCCAGAGTCACGCTGACATTTTTCCCACTCTCCTGAATTAGCAGATGTATTTATTACCTGGCAGCTGTGGGTTGGGAGAAAACCCCCATACTGAAGTCATCTTTAATGCAGAGCTAGATTAACGTAAAACATGAAAAATAATCATTACAAGCTCAATGCAGGCAACTAGCTGTAAAGTCAAACTAAAAATGTAATTTCTGTGACTGGTTACTCATTGCCTGTGTTACCTTCAAACATCCCTCTCACTCTGAGTTACCCAGCAGGCGCTCTCGTACTCTCATCCTCCATTAAGGAGGTGCCCTGTCTTTTGGGATACCATTCCTTTTGTGCTCCCTCCCACATTTTGGGAAGAGAGGAGGTACTCAAACTCACACTGCCTTTCACTACTCAGTAACAAATCTGACCTGAACCCACGTAAGAGCCGGTTCGAAGCACTGCCTTTCACCTGCCGTAACTGAAGTCGCAAGTCATACACACACACAGGACAATCACAGCATCAAGTCGAATTGGTACCTTTTGGGAAAAAAAAAGACTTTTAGCTTATTCAAGTGTAAAAAGCCATACAAAGTACTTACAAAAGCATACAACTTCAAAAAAAAGTTTATTTTGCTACCCAAATTGTTAAATACCAGACAACCTTGTAGTTTATACATTAGGAATGTGAGTTTTAATGTACAATAAAGAGAACACTGTAAAAAAGGGTGAAATACCGCGTTTTGCTAAAACACAGAACAGTGTCACACAACACACGACGAGTGTGGCACAGTCACTCAAACTCACGTTCTCGGGTGAAGACAGACACCTACAGACTGACGCTGCTATCCCACAGACTTCGGTGAGTACTAAGAAATGTGCACATCTAGTCTTAGAAGTAGAATTATACAAATACAAAAGGCAATATGTTACACACCTATATACTGCACTGTAAGCCTCAAACACTGACAAAAGGTATGAGACATAATTTAGAAATTTCTGGAATCCTCATAGATATCAGAAAATACCTCCCTACAGAGAAGTGTAGCTAAAATGGCTATGTATTTTTGTACCTGTCAAATCTGTCAGGTATTCAAGGCATTTCAAGGACATTTCACCCCCTTCAGAAAAGCCGTTGCAGCTCTACAGCAAGTGCTTAGAGGCCATACGCTTTCTGCACAAGTGTTCTAGATTCTCACAACAAAAACAATTCTTCTCAGCTTCAATAGAGTTTTGCAAACACTGCTGTTCAAAGCCGTCGCTGGAAACAGTGCCCTTTGATTTCAAACAGTAAGGTCAGTTGGAAACGTCGACATTAAACCAACTCCTCTAATGATCCTTCGCGATGATTCACGCCTACCCAATGTTCTTCCTGCAGCCTGTTGCAGCCGTGTACGATGTCTGGAGTGTATTCATCACAACTCCCGGGTCGGCTACAACACGGGATGCCTTCATAGGTTTTCCTTACACTGTTAGAAGGCCTCTGCTTTAATACACATTTTTCATGCATCAGTCTGAAGTGATCAGATAATGCTCAAAACCCAAGAGCTTGACAATTTTAGAAATATCGTGAAAGAATTAATATATCTGCTTCCTGCCCTACTTTCCCCTTTCCCCTCTCCAATCCAATCTTATCCATGGATATTTGGACAGCAAATAATTCTGGCCTCCCTCCCCCACATACTGCCTTCCCCCCCCTTTTTAGGAAAAGAAAGAAGCACAACAAAGTTTTATTACTCACACCAGGAAAAGAAATCCTTTAGACTCCATCAGTATCGAGGTGCGATGTCAGTTCACAAAAACACACTCATTGTGCAAGTTGTTCCAGACACCAACATGTACATGTTTATATGAAGCTACATACATATGGAAACAGCAGCCTTTAGTACCAAGAACCTTTCTTCTTATCATTTTCTCAAAAAAGTATGAAGCTTTATGTAATTTCAGTTGTACCAATACGAACCTATGTCTGGGGTTCAAGCCAGACCACAGTTAGAATAATTAGCTGGCTAAAATAAAAGGATAAGCTAACTTCACTTTAGGACTGTTTGACTGGTAGCCAACAGTACTGTAAACTTTATCTAACGCATCTATATTTTATAGCATTATGCATCCTTCAAAATTCTAATTATTTATAGCTACAGTGACTAAATTTTCCCAGTATAATAAACATCTTTTATACCAACACCCAGCTTGTCTCCTGCGGAGATAACTGAACCAATTATGAACCAAATGAAACTAAACAAAACCAGTATAATTACTGAAATTCTAGGCCTTTAACACAAACTCACAATTAATATCAGTGCAACAAACATTTGTTAATTGCAATTTATCTGTTCCAGTCTATGCTTCAATTTAAATTACTGTTAAGTGTTTCCAAGTATTCTTAAATGCTGCACTGCAAGAGGAGATCAGGAGGCAGCTGGAAGTTCTGCGAGTTACTTCTTCGTAACACCTAGAACAAACTTCGAGGAAAGGAAGAGCTCTACGTTCAGCATGTGTAGTGGTTGTGCCTGTGGTTATGCGTCCTCCAGCAACCATACGTATTAGTCAATCCGAAACAAATACTGCAGAAAACACTAAAGAGGCAAAGCTTTCTGCTGCAGAAAGTATTTACAAAGACATACAACTTCAACGAACCAGTTTATTTCACTGGCCAAAGCATTAAACACTCAATGAGACAACCCTGTAGCTTATGCATTAGGAATGTACGTTTCCATGTGCAATAAAGAAACACTCCACTGCGGAAGGGTGAAATACTGCATTACTCGAATCGAACAGCGTCACACAACCAGCTGAGGAACGTGACAAAGTGTGGCACAGCCACTTAAGCTCGGGCTCTCGGGTGAAGGCAGACACCTACAGACTGATGCAGCTATCCCACAGACTTGGTGAGTGCTAAGAAATGTGCACATCTCATCTGCAGTTTAGAAGCAGAATTATACAACCTCCTTGTCTATCAACTATGTCTCCTCATCTCTTTCCATTAATTAACCAGCTCATTAGCTGCTATAAACCTGAATAACATTAGCTGCTTAAAAGTTACTTGTGCTTCAGTTTAAGTCAAAAAGGGGTATCTAAACCCATCTCCAGGCAAATAGGAAAGTCTACCAGAACTTTAGGGTTCGTTCTGTCACCAGGCTCTTGGCAATAAGGGATGACTAGCTGCAGAAACCTGGACAGTTGGGAATGACTATGCCTTAGATCTTCATCCTATTTCTCCACTCATCATAATGTACTGCCCGTTTATCAGCTAATTACTGCTACCGGAGTGGTTTTGTCAGCTATTGCTTCTCCAAATTTCTGTATAAGCAGTTTTAATGTCCATTTTTAATTAAACTCTTAATGGTATAAAAGTTGGTATCAAACAGGGTCACCAAACTAACTGAAGGTTAAAGGTTAGGTAACCTTGAACAGGCTGCTGTGTTAGAATTTCAAACTAGAAAAGTAATAGTTATAAACCACCAGAAATTACAGTGCTAGTTATATTTACATTATAATTTCCCTTTGTGCTTGCACGTTACCGGAAGTACACATCCTTTGGTAGTATTCTCCTAGTGTCAAGTAAGAAGTTACTTTAAATCACATTCACGCTCCTGATTTGCTTGATTCAGTGCAAAGGGCTCACACCTTATTACCTACGTAACATTGTGACATACCCACATCTCTTCCCCATAAGCAATAAACACTGATGAGAGCGACTTCTCAGTTAGTAGTTTTGTGCCTGGTATTTAAGAATGTGAGACAGACAGAGCGTCACACAACAACTAAGTCTGAAGAGTGACTATTCTGGCAACAGGCAAGAACTCCCATCCACAAGTACTGCCGCTGTATGACTCTGGGCCCAGTGCCAGAGGCATACAGAAGAACCAACATGCATCCGTAATTCGGACTCAGACAGGCATAAAGAAGTACGAACACTGCAACGTGTACCGACTGCCGCTACAAAACCTGCCATCGCATCAAACACCGATGCTTCTACTTTCAACCTTACATGTAAGCACAGCCTTCTCGTGGCTAACGTAAGAGAAGGTGTGCGTTCTTAACGATGCTGCTCCAAAATTTCATGCCCATTCTGCGAGACTCCTCAAATAAAACCAGTACTTGCAGCTGTGCCTATGCCAAGTGGCAGTGAAAAGTAGGATCTGGGGAAGAGGTTCCATTTGTTCCCATCCCGTGCCTCTGTGAACAGCCCCACGTCATGGTCAGTGGCCAAAGGACCAGCCAGTGCTTGTTAAACTGGTGATGCTGTAAACTTCACACGAAGCCATAAGCAATCAGGAGTATAAATAAGGTAAATCAAAGAGGAACCTTCCGAGCTATTAGAGGTTGATGCAAAATAATCACAACTGTTGTCTATTCACTATTACTGTCAAAAGTGAGCCAAATAAGAATTTAGGGGCTTGAGGTTTAGGAAGGTAATGAATAGCATAACAAGGAGCTTAATGTACCAATGTTCCAGAATCAGCATAAATCCTCATTATTTTATTTTTCATACTTGCCAATTTAATTATATCAATCTGTTGACAAAGTTATGCTAATACTAGGAGGTCGCTGATGGAAGATCTGTTCTTTCTGTGCCATATATCAGTTTTTCCTCCTGAAGACTGCAAGCTGAAAACCTGTTTGCCTCTGTACCAGACGCACCACCGCGACTATTTGGAACTGTGACACCACTGACCTGCTCAAAGGATTTACTAAACACAGTAGTGGTCGTTCTGGCCAGACTATGGCTGCCAGGCTTAGGCAGGGACTGGCTAGTTGTCAGCGTCAGTCTCTTCAGAGAGACAAGCTCTAGATTCTCACTCAGGGCTCTCTGAGTTTGTTTCCGTGACAAGTGTTCTCTGCAGGTTTCTCCTTCTTTTTCTTTTCCTCCAGCTTTGCTTCCACCAGACCTTCGCTGGCTCTTCCCTAAGAGGTTCTTGCTGCTCGTGTTGCTGCTGTTAGATAGGGCAGACTGACTTGTACTAGAAGCAGCCCTAGAGTAAAACCCTTCATCAGTTTCAGATACTTCCATCAGTTCTTCCTGAATTGCTACATCAGTATTACCTGCACGGCAGAAAAAGAAAAAGAATTAGCAATTGACTTTCTCACATTTGTTGATGTTATGTATTGCCAGATTTTAGTATTTACAAGCATGAAGCCATAAAGCAACAGAACAGAAAACAGAAGACAAAACACTTACCTATTCCATTACATTTTGGAATTAAGGCTCATTAGGATATATAGTTACAGAAAATAAAGCTGCATTAACTAGATCAGAAAGCATGCCCACAATCTCATTTTGTAAAATGATTTGATTTGGAGAAGGAAAAAAAAAAAAAAGGCAGCCTTGTTAATTCATGCAGGAGATTAGAAATTTATAGATTAGAGTATACCACACAGAACAAAAAAAGTGTAAATCTTATTTTGAGCAAGTGCTCCCATACAAGATTTTGCAAAGCTCGTTAATTTTAAGGGTATGTGATCAATGCCCCAGGACACCCAATATGGCACCTGCATGTTTAGCAACCCAAGAATGCTTTAGGACTGAAAGGTCACCTTTTGCATCATAGGTCTGGTGGTATGACTTGGAAACTCAAGCACAACATGAGATCCCCAATATACCACGAAAGGTGGAATTTGGGAAATCCGAGGAACACAGCGAGATACTTCTCACATCCGTTTTGATGGATTTGTCATACCATTGATCACTGGGTTTTGTAAACCCAATAGATATGCTGAATAAACTCGAAGGTATGTTGAGTCTCACAGTGTGTTTACAAGTAGATTTATTTAACCTGGAGAAAGTGTGTCGCCATTGTCGGTGGCACAGTCGAAGCTGTGTGCAGTACATGCATTTGTGTTATTACTCATGCAAATATATTAACTGCATTCTTTAATTCTCCAAACATGCAGCAGTGACCCTTTCAATCAACGGTGGTACCTTAGAGTGCAGCTACAAGTGCTCTGCTAAAACTGCACTCTGCCAGGTGAGTTTATTCCATCCTCCATCATTTTTCTTACAGATTTTTGCCTCCTGATTTCTGGCATGCCTTTGCTGTCAGTTCTAGGATCTGTAGCTGCTTCCTGTACTCCCTGTAAATGCTGCACATCATTCTCTGCTAGTGCTCTGCTCTTTTCCCCATTCCCGGTCCTTTCTCCAGCCACACTTGTGACACTAATCTCAGGTATGATAAAGTTGCCCAATTCAGTGGCATCATTACCATTCTCTGGTTGTTCTAGAATTAAAGATGGATAAAGAAAAAAAAAAGAGATGTCTGAAACAAAATATGAAACAAAAGCCAATAGATATAGATGACTAAAGCATTATGAATTAAAGCAGATGTACACATAATAACCACTTGTTAATTGGCAACATTAGCGAGTATGGAATTTTGCTTTATTTTTATATTGCAGGCTTCCATCTTCCAGTTACTGGCCTGCACACACATACTGGAAAGTTCCATGCCTGATCCTTCAAAATGGAAATTCCCGAGGATCATGAAACAAATTCAGCGATTATTGGAAATCAAACAGTGCTCCGTAATTCACTTTCATGGCCATATTCGCTGGATCACCATGCTAAAGCAAAACTTTTTTTTATACAGTGAAATGTCTTATCACCTTCATGTGCTATCAAGTAAGACTAGAAATGCCACGCATACAATAGCGTGGTGCTGCGCAGCGGCCAGTCTGAAAACCAACAGTGAAACAGCTACGCCAGCTCAAGCACATTTTGACTCCCGCTTTCATTCTTCATTTCAAAAACCTGTTTTCAGCAAGACAGATATTTACAAGTAGGAAAACTCTCCAGTTACTAAAATCAACTTCTTCACATAAAACCTATGGAGTTTTACTGCATCTTCTGCACCTACTAATAACATACATGTTGATGTCTGCCTTTCTACGCTTCTTACGTAAGCTTACAACTAAATTAGTTTGCAATAAACTTATGTCATCCGTCAGTTACTAAGCACAGTTGAGAAAACAGGGATTAAGGTCGGTCGAGGAAAAGCACCCCAACTTTCTGCAGCACTGGAGGGGGGGGGAAATTAAGGCAAAAACCAATGCAGCTTGATTCTAAGATTACTTCTTTTTATTTGGGTAAGTCATCAACAGCAGATACGCAAGTAATCAGCCTGGCCAAAAAATTTGTTTCAAAACAGTCAAAGATTCCTGCAGACATAGCCAAAAATCCCCAAGCAAACAGAAAACTCCACTCAAAGTGAGAGAATGACAACTGTGTGTAAGCACAAGAGATGTAATAACGATATTCAGTGAAAAGAATGTTATAGTCCCTACAAGGTCCTGGTAAAACAAATCCCAGCTCAAAAGATGTCTGTCTACATTAGACGAAGACAGGTTTGAGAAGGGTGAACTCGAGAGAGGAAAAAAAAAAGTGAAAATTAGAATGGGATTTAAAACTTTATGGAAATTCCAAGTATATGCAAGCAACAAGTTACAATCCTGTCAGCTCCACAGCGTTTGAGTATTCTTAGTGTCTGAAGCTCTTTTCACAAGTATTCAGAACTGCTTTATCAGCACTAGCTCTACAGCCACAAAACGGCATTAAGATGACCTGGAGAAGAAAAAAAGCCATCACTTACAGATAGTCACAGCACAGCCTCCAGGAACACGTATACCAAGTGAAGCAGAGCAAGAACTACGCTATATGCTAGAGAGTTATATAGTCTATATGTTATACATTAATACTGTATGCAAACACTATGGCCACAAGCTTGACAAGACTAAAAATGCAGTAAAAGCACACCTCAACTGAATCCCTGTGTTTTATTCATAACGCAGCTCTTCCAGACCTGAGGATTAAGAAAGGATCACCCTGACTACACTGCCAGTTTGTCACTGCACGTGACAGAAGTTGGCAGTACAGACATTTAACTGACAGTATGAAGCCCAAAACTAGAGGAATTCATGATGAGGTTTTTCACAGCAGCAGCTCTAACGCTTTTTAGCTGGAGGGGATCCTCTCCTTCCCCTGCCCTCATGCTGAAGACTCTATGCAGGCACAGTGCACCTTCTAGGGCAAGGGGGCTACAGCGCTGGGCCTTTCGCTAGCGTTCATGCTGTCTGCACTTAACCACGTCACAGAATCACAGAATGGTTTGGGTTAAAAAGAACCTTAAAAACCATCTAGTCCCAACCCCCCTGCCATGGGCAGGGACCCCTTCCACTAGACCAGGTTGCTCAAAGCCTCATCCAGCCTGGCCTTGCAGACATCCAGGGATGGGGCATCCACAACATCTCTGGGCAACCTGTTCCAGTGCTTCACCACCCTCCACAGAAAGAATTTCTTCCTGATATCCAATCTAAATCTCCCCGCTGTCATTTTAAACCCGTTCCCCCTGGTCCTGTCACTACAGGCCCTTGTAAAACGTCCCCCCCAGCTTCCTTGTAGCCCCTTCAGGTACTGGCAGGTGCTGTAAGGTCTCCCTGGAGCCTTCTCTTCTCCCGGCTGAAGAAGCCCAGCTCTCTCAGCCTTAATGTCAATGAAGTAAGTCTCAGAGCTTGAAGGTTATTCTGGCAGGGATGGACATCATTGTCCCCTGGTGTAAGAGCTATCTCTGATTTTACCTGCAAATGCTAAGTATCATGAGTTTTTAACTAGTCAACTACTAATTAAAGTATCCATTTAACAAGCTGTACTATCCAAAGGAGATGGCATTAATAGTTGCTGCTATTAGCCACTAACTTCCTGATATTTGGCAGGAAACTCAAGTTCGAACTGTTTCCAAGTGTTAGTCCCTCTAACAGCATTTTCTGCAAAAACCTTTGTTACTGATGATAGAAGGCAACAACTGAGCACCATGAGCTGCAATAGCAATAATAATAATGATAATACTACCATCAAATATAGCCTTTTTCTTAAGAGCACGGGAGCAGAAAGGTTAGTGGGCCTCACTGCACAACAAAACAATGCACAACAATGTTTGCATTTTGAATTATTTACAAAAGCATCAAGCTTATATCCCAAAATTAACATTCATTCCAGATCCCTTAAAAAAAAAAAAGCTATAACTATTTCAGGCACTAATACTGTTTCAAAAAAAGGTAAGAAAATTCTCTCCACAGAGATTCAAAGACTAATGTTTCTAAACTTTATGCGCTATATGAAAGTCAATTTCTGCAATGGGGAAAAAAAACCCTATCTTGTTGATGTCTTTATTTTTGTGCCTTGTATCTTACCAACCTCTGCTTCACTCTTCTTACTCAGCCTGTTACATCAGAGTGTCTCTTACATGCATTACCTCTACACACAGGAGTTCTTCCCCAGCAACCCTTTATGGGGCAGTTCGGCAGATTTTAAGTAAAGAAAGCATTGACAGGACTTGGTTTGATTTTTTTTCCTAGTTTCCATAAATAAGCATTCATTTTCGTGTTTGTGTCCCTTACACACTGCACTGCTTTTCCTCTGTGAATGAAAATGGAGATGCCACTCAAGGCTTGTTTTTAAAACATGAACATTACAAAAAAACTATGGCTACATAGAGGAGCTAATGCTTCTTTTTGAGCTTTACAGGCAACCCAGTTCAATAGCACTAAATGATTGTTGATAAGGAGTGGCTAGTATCAACTGACTCCATAAGCACATTTTTTTTCCCTGACACCGTGAGAGAGAGGATAACAGTCAGGAGTTACAAGGTTTGTAATCTGATTTCTACCAGTTCCAGTATTTGTTTTAATTCAAACAAGCCTCTGTAAGCACACGCCTTGCTATTCTTTCTGCATTCTGACCCTGAAGATTATGTCTACCTTTCATCAGGAATTGTGGGGCACTGAATTATGTTATAAGGAATTTCAAAATCAGAAGACCATTCACTCTGACCTTAAAAAGACTTTTCAAGACAAACAACAACTTTGTTAGTGTTTTATTATAAAAGTTTTGAGGAGATTAGCTGAATATGCATAGAACATTTACCACTTAAAACAATAGGACAGTCAGTTCAGTTTTGGCCTTTAAACTAGCCTAATGTTTACACAGCCTTCAAATTTACAACTAATCCCACAATCTGTTATACATGTTCCCCTCCACCCCTACCCCACACCAAGTGATTTTACTCCACTGAATCCTGTACCATGAAGGCAAATCCAAAGTTTTCCCAATAACCTAAACAAACATTGACAAGAGCTTTTTTTGAAGAGTCCTTAATCTTTCCATCCTCATCCCCAAACACTGACTGCTCCTCACTTGGGCCACACCAACTAGGATTATCACTGTTTCTCTCAGCTTGTCCTGTTCTATGAGGCTTCCATAAAACACTGCATTCCCCCTCATTTCCATGAGCCCTACGATTATTCTCATTTCCCTTTCAGCTTACTGTTGTCTGCTCTGGAGGACACTTGTCCCACATGTTTTCCCTCGAACTTCACCACGCATCACCCCCCCTGCAAAAAGGCAGTAATTCTAAAAGCTTCTAGATTTCTCTATTTGCCAAAAAAAGGCATTTTTATGAGGATGGTTCTAATACTGATTCTGTAATGTTATTTCTTTTTTTTCCTGTAAAGGCAAAGACAAAGGGAATGTTTATTTTAATACACTTTCAGTTCCTCTGAATGAACTGGCACTCAGTACCCGTGATCTGTGTTCCCCTCCCACCACCTCACTGGAAGAAGCGTCAGAACCACTCAAAACCAGGAGCTGACAAAACTGCCAAGCTTCAGTGGGCATTTGCTCATTTAAAAGCTGAGCTACCATACAGTTTTCTTGCACCTGGTCCATAACCCCTGCTTAACAACTGTAAGCCTGAAGAAAGGAAAATAAATAATGACTAAAATGGTCCTTAGGAGACTCGAGATTTCAATAATGACTTGCTACTGGACCACACTAATTAAAGACGTTAATGCTTTGCTCCTCAGCTTTGTCTGACAGTTTTAAGCAGCTCCTAATTTCATGGCCAAGTGCAAGGTCCTGCACCTCCGTCAGGGCAATCCCAGCACAAGTACAGGCTGGGCAGAGAATGGATTGAGAGCAGCCCTGAGGAGAAGGACTTGGGGGTGTTGGTGGTAACCACAGCACTAAAATATAAGAAATTATCCTTCTACCCTCAAATCCAATTTTTAAGTAATTTAAGACAGGTGAGGTTCTGTGGTTAAGGTACACAGGTGAGGTTCTTTGCTTCATGTACTACACACTACATTTCAGAAGAAAACACAAACGTCAGCCTCTAAAGTAGAGCTCCCTTCAACCAAAATGGTTTTTTCTGGGTTGTTTTTCTTTTTTTTTTTTTTTAAACTTGATTAAGGAAATAATGTACTTCATCTGACATGCATTAAAATTCCCATTTACCAGTTAAGAAAATAAAAACCCTCCCAACCGCTGCTTGCTCGCTAGCAATGGAGATGTGCAATAACAAAATTATCTATTTTAAATGTGTAAAACCCCAATAATCCACTGCAAGATGCATTTCTTACCATGCCTTTTCCATCTGTGCCCTCGGATAGACATGCTAGTCACAGCATTTCTTGATATTCTGGATGAAGTAGGTGTAATTTCAACCTGAATGCATCTTGGTCCTTCTTTACTAGATTTCATGGCACCCTGAGGCAGTGAAGCTTTTATTGCATTAGCAACCTAGAACAAAAAAGGTGTTGCATAGTTTTTAACATGAAGATCCAAATTTTAGAAGAAGAATTCTGTCAGGGGATTCTCATTACTCTGAGAATACCGTGTAAAATTCCAGTTTAAGGTCATAAGCACACTAACTTTTTGCACGGGCTATAGAAAATGCTGCTTGCAATTACCTAAGTTAATTTAATTTTAATTAGAACTAAGTTATATTTAATACCCGCCACTTTTTAAAATAAAGATTCCAGTTTAAAGACGTGGCTATTACTTAACATGAACTTCAGAGGGCTTCTGCACTATCATCTGAGCTTTCAAGACTTAGAAGTTCTACTGAAAATAGCTTGTTCACGAGGGAAGATGACAAAGTGCATTGAAAATACCTGTGCACGTGTGTGTATACTAGCAGACCTAGCTACTCACACGAGCACAGCCACACAGACCTCATGGGACTTAGGTTCCTGGCGCGACATCGCATCATGCACATTCACAGGAAGGATTTCTTAAACTGAAAATTCTGCTGGAAAAAAGTTGAAATACAACACCTACCAGCAGAGGTTCTGGATACAGTTCCAGCTGTGCTCTATATAAAACGTCATCCATAGCTTTACGAGCTAGATCCCATTCTCCATTATAACTACAAAAGGTAAACATACACATAATAATGAGCATCTGTATCAACAGACAAGCCTTCTTGGTCACACAACCTTCACAGATTTAGCACTCCTAAAGAGCTCAATCTACAGGAGTTGAACTACTTCCATTAGCAGTAAGCCTGCTATTTAGAGAACTTGTTCTGAAGTAGCACCTATGGAGACAAAATTTTATTTTCAGTGGCCAGAGTAGTTTAAAAATTACATAATTAGCTACTGATCAGCTAGTCACAAAACAATGTGAAATTCAAATGGATTTAATTTACTATTACACCACCTTTTGAGTATTCCTGTGTTACCAGTCTCTATTTCAGTTAGTAAGAGAGCTTCACACATTAACATGACAATCAACCTTTTTTCCTTAACTAGGCTGATGTCAAAACTCAGCACACAGAAACACGGACAGAAGACAATGGTTGGAAAAAGGGTGTTTTTTTAAACATTTTGCCACATCAGCAGTTATAGCTATCAAGTGCTGTTCTAGCCCTCTTTCCCCAGTATGACTTACTAGTTGGAGAACTACATTCTCTCCCTGAGTCTCAAATTGCTAGACAGAGCTACTGTCCACTAGAAAACAAAACAGCATGCTTAAGTGACGGTAGACATTAAGCTGACATTTCTGTATTTTGTATGCATATAAAAAAACCACCCAACTTACAAGGCATAATAAATCCCTGTTAGCATTTGCACCATGAATTCGGATGAAACCGGAATCCTACTGTTGACTCCCTTGTACTTTCTCACTTGTTGGCGTGGATATCCACAGACACAAATCCTAAAGAAATCATGCGTTGGTCATTAGCAAATAACACAGAACTACCTTTGTACAGAGCTCTACAAAGCTAGGGGTTTAGTGTATGTCTGAAATACAGTAGATCCACAGGAAGGTACCCATCAACAAGCCTGTGCTGAAGCAGGCTCTTTCTTGTAATGGCAGAAGGATATGTCCTCTCCTGGCAGAGCTCAAATCCTCCAAAACAAAGGCATCTTACACACTCATGTTACATTTATACTGCAGTGGAAAATTAAAGAGAACTGCCAGTAAGAGTCATTCTGAATCCATTCATTTGCTGCAGAACAGACAAAACCAAGTTAATGAGCTTTAAGTAAATAAAGCAGCCTAGCAACTTACGCTTCTGTCTGTTATTAGTAAGTACCACTGCACGTAATGTGAAAGTACATACATGTTTTCAAGCAAAGACAGCAGAAGTATCACATTTATAAAACTACTCTAAAATCCAGTAAAAGTCAGCATTAGAACTTGGCTCTAAACTAAATTCCACACCAGGTTCTGTAGTAAAAACATCTTGGTAATCAAAGATATTGGGTAGTTAAATATTCAATTCATTAGCCATTACTGCACTTCTGGAATGACCTTTAATGACATTAATCAAAGTATTTCCTTTTCCAAAGCATAGGCTCTGGCTGGGCAGAAAATGGATAAAGAACAGCCCTGAGGAAAAGGACTGGGGTGTAAAGCGGATGAAAAGCTGAACATCAGCAGGCCGTGTGCGCTGGCAGCCCAGAAGGCCAACCGTATCCTGGGCTGTATCCATAGAAGTGTGGCCAGCAGGTCGAGGGAGGGGATTCTCCCCCTCTACTCTGTTCCCATGAGACTTCACCTGGAGTACTGTATCCAGCTGTGGGGCCCCCAACATAAGAAGGACACGGACTGGTCAGAGCAAGTCCAAAGGAGACCACAAAGATGATCAGGGGGCTGTCTCCTGCGGGGACAGGCTGAGAGAACTGGGCTTGTGTAGCCTAGAGAAGAGGGGGTTCCAGGGAGACCTTACAGCACCTTCCAGTACCTGAAGGGGCTACAAGGAAGCTGGGGGGGACTTTTTACAAGGGCCTGTAGTGACAGGACAAGGGGTAACGGGTTTAAATTGAAAGTGGGGAGGTTTAGATTAGATATCAGGAAGAAGTTCTTCACAGAGAGGGTGGCGAGGCACTGGAACAGGTTGCCTAGAGAAGCTGTGGATGCCCCATCCCTGGATGGCTTCAAGGCCAGGCTGGATGAGGCTTTGAGCAACCTGGTCTAGTGGAAGGTGTCCCTGCCCATGGCAGGGGGGTTGGAACTAGATGGTCTTTAAGGTCCATTCCAACCCAAACCACTCTGTGATTCCATCTGGTATGGAAGGTAGTTTCACAAACCCTGAACTCACAGTAGGAATGTGATCAGTTAACACTGACGGTTATAGAGAAAAGACCTGAACACAGATACTCTGTTCATGCCAGTACTGATTAGTTTTAAAAAGCCCTAATCTCAGTTACTTCCACTAAAAAGGCCAGAACGACATCAGCAGAACTGCTTCACCCTACATCACAGTAAGATAATATTCTTATGAAAAGAGACTTAGTAACTGAAGATGCCCAAATGCAAAAAAAAAAAAAGACCTACGACACTTGAGGTCAGTATAAAATGTTTTCTGCTGCAATTGTCACATTTACAGTTCTTGTTTGTAAATAAGTAGTATTAGAAGCTTTTGCTTCTCTAGACAAGTCATAAAAATTGAATTATACTAGAAGAAAGCACATTCATTGTAGATTGCCTTCTTACAGATCTTCCAAAAGAAACCTAAATTCAACACTGCTCAAACCAATTAAAGGATTTATGCTATAGATGCTTCTGAGAATTTTGTCAGCACCACATCCAAACAGGATAACTGAAAGATAATTCTGGTCTTCTGACACGTTCCCTTGAATCCCTAAAATACTGTCAAGGCAAGATTTTCAGTAGAAAGAGAAACATGGATGCTAAAGCCAGTAGGGAATGAAGAACTAAGATAACAGTAAAATTGTATAGTATCAAATAACTCCGTACCCAAACATTCAACACTGTGAAGTGGACAGACTTGCTTGCATTTACTGGTAATTTGCTTGGGGGTTTTTCCGAGGCTTTAAAAAAAATTATTTATCCCAAATACAATCAAAACCTTATCAGGCAGAATAAGCAACATCATTCTCCTGTCACAATCCTTGGCTTCTAAATATTTTCTACCTTAAATTTTAGGCCACCATATCTAACAAAGATCTTGGCAATATTTACATGAGTCTTCACAAGTGCTCCAATGCTCTCACATTCTCTGAGGAGGACAGAATCTTACAGGATTCCATTACCATGTTTTGTTTGTGTGAGGAACCTGGTAACTATGACTGGTAAAAAGTTGCCGTAGTTGACTTCCAGGTCTCTCTTGGGTTACAAATGCAGTCTCATTTTTTCCTTAACCCAAAGTCCACTTCCAAAATCTAGAGACGGACCTGTTTACTACCAGTTTTTCCTCTCTGAAAGAAGATTGATCAAAAAACAATGCTAATTAAAGCTGACATGGGGTTTGGGGTTTTTATTTGTTTGTTTGGGGCTTGGGGGTTTGTTGTTGTTTCGTTTGTTTGGGGATTGGGGTTTTTTGAAGAAACAGCAGATTTCGGAAATAACCAAAGTATCTGAAAGAACAGATGTATTTCTAGTTTCAAGATCCCCTATAATTTCAGGGAAGTTTCAACTTGCGCAGCATCCAAATATATTTCATAAGTTTGCAATGCAAAATGTATCGAGATTTCAGAAGCCATTGCTGATTTTATTTAGTTAACACTAACCTACAGCTACTTGGATTAAAAACAAACAGTTCCCTTTGATTTCTCCACTTAACAGCATTGCATAAAGTCAGGTCATTGCTTCCCCATTTTGAGGTCTCAAACCAAAGTTATACAAGAGATACTTTAAAAGCAAATAATACAGCTGGTAAACACTTACAACAAAAAGTCAAGTTTAAAAGCAGCTTCTGTGAACCTGAAGCTTTTTTTTTTTTTGGGAAAAAAAAAAAGTAGTTCAAACTGATTGCATTTCAAGTTGAAAATGCCATTTTAAGTGTAGTCAGCCTACAGAAATTACCTTGAACAAATCTGACACAACGACTGAAGAGAAACTGCAGGCATGTAGCTTAAGGCAGCATTGTAACAGAGCAGGAGGAAAGTCAGCACTTCAAACCTGGGAATTACAAGAAACATTAGAATTACATTACCAATTTTATTCCTGAAAGGAAAACAAGTTTACACAGAAATTTGCAAGAGTTATTTGAACAGGTATGGTATTTTGTTTTAATAAAATTGACTGAGTATTTTGGTTCTGTAAGCTTTTCCTCTTAATGTAGCAATATGTGCTGCTACTCCTTCTGCATCTACATTCACACATGTCTAAAACAAACAGGAAACCCACCACAAAACACAGCATATACCTATCCACCTTCAGTCTACAACTACATTAAACATTGTAAGACGTGAACATTCATCTGTGCAATAGGATTTTGCCCGAGAATCGCTATTTCACCTGTTCTGTGCTGTTAACATCTCCCTCTGAGGATGAGGTCCGCTGTACACAACCCTGGACAAACCATGCTGCGATAAAGCTCCTTCAGTAAGAGCCATGGAGCCAATGCTGGAAGGCTAAAGGAAAAAGGGTCATTCAAAACACATCCACCTTAAGCCTTGCTACAACACAAGTGAAAAGAGACCATGATCAGCATTACCATATTTGAACAGAAGTTTTCAACAGGCTTAAGGCTATCTGACTGCTTAGCTGTCTTAGATTTGAGAAGCTATTTTACACCAGATAAGGTATATGGCTTCAGAATGGAAAAAACCCAAAAAGGTACAGTTGGTGCATAGATATTATGGAGTTATGACTAGCTAGTCTGGAAGAGGCCTCAGAGACCAGTTAGCAGTACTCAGAAGACCGAGAAATATGTTCACATGTCAACATGCAACACGTTAAAACTATTTTTCAGTTTTATCCTTACAAACAGGCCCCCGGAGCGTACTGCCTTTCTCAATCAGCAACAACTTTACGTCGTGGATGTCACTTACTTCATGATAGACTGAAGGTTTGGACAAAGACGGAATTGTGAAACTCAGCACTTTGCTATGTCCCTCTTTGTCAACTATCTCCTGAAAAAGACAGAAGACACCAGCGGTTACACTGTACTACAGGAACCAGACACTCAAAAACGTTAAATGCTGGACAGGGCTGAATGGATAAAGAAAGCCAACAAATTATTTCAGAGACAGGGATACTATAACAATCTGAGCTACACTCTAGAAGTTCTCTGTGCTTGCTTTTGGTCACAGTGGTTTTGCTTTGTTTCTGAAAACTGCTCAAAGGACTTAGCAAACTGCACATATATTTGCATACACAGTCCACCTTAAAAACACTAAATGCAAATCTCAAAACGTTTAAACAGTGGGGGTTTTTTTTAATTATACACTGTTAGCTAATTGTGAAGGTCAATACTCAATAATTCTGTTCTAAGAACTATTTACCCACCAAGTAATGACTCTACAAGTAATTTTGGGGGGAAATATTATAGCTCTGCAATGACTGCAGCCTCATATGGTTTGATAGTAGCAGACACCATAGTATTTGCAGTCCAAGTTTGGTAATTCCATACTTACAGAGAGGTTTAAACGAAGCACAGATGCAAAGCTTTGGAGAAGCTATTTTCCTGCAACATACCACCATAGCAGTAAGTTGGCAAACTTCTCACTTCTGTTAGTGGAAGACTAAAGGGCAAGGCAAAAACAGATGTGCCTACGTATCACCGGAGAGTACTGATGTACTTCAAAAAAACTTCAGAAGTTTCAAACCAGACCTGACCAATAACCAATACCACATACACAACAACTCCACCTGCCTCTAAATTTCAGCAGCACAGATTTTGTGTATCTGAAGACAGAGATTAGAGGGGAACTTCAGTGTCTCCTCACACCCATGCCTTGGAAGGCTGAAGAACTAACTTCACATAGTAATTATTAAAACTCATGTCTTAAAGTCACATATGAAGTGGTAAAGGAATACAGAGCTGTTCTGTCTGCAGAGTTACACAGCTCCTCCATTCTCCACATAAACCACTCAGACTTTCATTTTCAGTATCGCTCCTGCATCCTCGTGGAAAAAAGTTTCCTCAAAGTATGGGAGGAGAAGGGAAGAGAAACTGGCTGCATTCAAACTTCTAAGATCTAGAAATATCAGTATTTTGACTCTTCATTCTAATCAGATTTGTAATTATGTTTCAGGAGTACATTTCAAGATCTGAAGAATATTAGAAAAAAACCTGATACCTCTAGCCAGAAAGCCAAGAATATCAACGGCATGCACTCCACTGTATGTCTCCAAGCTGAAGGCAGGACAAACCAGTTCACGGTCTCAAGATGTAGCCACAGTAATTACACACCCCTGACAACGTAGTGAATTTAAAATTATTCTGAGCAATACTTCATTTTTCCATTTCCTTCAGTTAGAAACTGCAGGACTCTTGAGCATGTTAATTCCCTCAAATTCCAAGAGACCACCATACATATTTAGGGAAGGATTACTATTCGTATTAGGCTACATCTTTCCTCTTGCTTTTGAGAAGGTAAAGTAGCTGGTTAAAGAGAAAATAAGTATATCAGCAGGTCACCTGCTACTTTTTCAACCTCGTATACTGGAGAACAGTGCCATCTTGATTAAGCTACAGATTTTATACAACATCAACAGAGGGGAAGAAGCCAGCATCAGTGACGTGTCATTACTTTTGCATAAGCATTATGTCTTAAAGCAGACAGGAAAAAAAGATTTCAAAAAAATCAGGCTGATCTACAGCTTCACACAGAGGCTTGCTGTAAACTTCTTATGACCCTAAGCAGCTGGAGATGGACGGCTGCGCTGCTGATTGAAGCAGCTCTTCATAGCTAAAAAGAAGACATTAACAGCCTGGTTTCAAGCTTAACTGTAACCTCTTACAGGAGGAAGAAGAGTGATTAGAGTCACATCCATCAACCATTTTAGATGACTTCATCAAGGAAACGTCGAGCAACCTGGTCTAGTGGACCATGCTCATGCTATGGCAGGGGGGTTGGAACTAGGTGATCTTTAAGGTCCCTTCCAATCCAAATCATCCCATGATTCTATGAAATAAAGGAGTGAATTGACTTAAGGCATAAGATATATCAAATATATCTTTAGAGGAATGTTTTTCTTCAGGTACAACGAAGCACACAGAAAGCACATGAAACCTGTACTCTCCCTGAAGAGGAGTTGAACATAAAGGCTCAGATCTTTTTAAGTAAACTCCCGAGTGAAAAATGTTTATACTCGCTGGGTAAAGATACTTGAGATTATTTTTACAAGAAGGATGGGAACTGCCTGCTCCAGACTTTCAGAATGGAAAAAGGAGACTTGAAGTTCATCACCGTCTCACTTCCCAAAAAGCCTTCCTAAAACATCCAGAACATACAAACTACACTGAAGAGAATCCCAGGGGACATAACGCTACGCTTTTTATCATAGCCACAGAAAGACTAGATGCATAACTGAAATACAGTGCTCTTAGAAGTCCCTTCATAATTTTGTCCTTCAAAGCAGTAATCTAGCAACAAACAGTATCTTTTCATACAAAACATGGAAAAGGTGTCCAGGTTATTACAAAATGAAAGATGACCTTTAAGAAATTAAAGCTAAGCAACCTGTTCATCAGTCGAGTACTAAGAATTTGCTGAAAGTGGTTTTTCTAGTCAAAATAGTCAAAAATACTTTAGAAAATATCGGTGACCACTTCAAAAGTTGCACCTCTAAAAGCTCTCAAGCAGAATGTAAGTTTAATCACCATACCAAGAAAAAAAAAAAAAAGATGACGACTTCTTTGGCTCCTTCAGCCCTTAGTGCATTAATACTTTCCAGGAACCACAAACCAAGCAGAGAACATATTCATCAAAATAAAAGAATAAAAGCTCATGTTGCAGATTTCTTGCAAGGACACCAATTTGAAGAGTCAAAACTGAGATACTCAATCACTTCATTTCAACTCTGAAACAAAATTCTTAATTATTCCCCAGTGTCCTGGTTTCAGCTGGGACAGAGTTAATTTTCCTCCCAGTAGCCGGTATAGAGCCGTGGTTTGGATTTAGCATGTGAATAATGTGATAACACACTGATGTTTTGGCTGTTGCTAAGTGGTGCTTACACTAAGTCAAGGACTTTTCAGCTTCCCATGATCTGCCAGCGAGGAGGTGCACAAGAAGCTGGGAGGGAGAACAGCTGGGACAGCTGGCCCAAACTGACATCATGCTCCCACTCTGGGCAGTCAGTATATGAACTTAGGGGTGCCAACAATTGCTGCTCAGGGACTGGAAACCTGAAGCCGGGTTTTTGTTGGCAGGTGGTGAGTGGCTGCATCCCTTGTTTTTCCTTGGTTTTGTTTCTCTCTTTGTCGTTTTCCTTTTGACTACAATTTATTATATTCTATTTCAGTCATTGAACTGTTCTTAACCCACAGGCTTTTTCACATTTGCCCTTCCAATTCTTTCCCCCAGCCCACCAGGGCCGGGGGGGGAAGGGGTGGGTGGGTGGGTGTGAGCAAGTGGCCGTGTCGTGCCTGGTTACCAACTGGGGTTAAATCACAACAACCAGTAAAATATCATTCTAGTATCCCCCAAAAGCACACTAATATTTTTAGGCCTGAATAATTACATGTGAATACAAACCAAGTTATAAACTCCTAGGAGAAGAGCCTCTATGCATCCACTGCTCTGCAAATCTCTGCTGGCTGAGACAGCAAGATAGCACCACATCAATTCTGGTAGGAACTGCAGCGTAAATCGTAGCAACTGTTCCTCACCACTGCGATAGAACTCAAAGAGCTGATGGCAAACTGGCTCCAGAAGCTGAAATACAAATTACAATTGTGAATGAACAAGACATTACAAGAAACTGCAACTGTGTCCAAAACTGTAAACTGATAAATGTTACATTTTGGCTATTAGAGAATGACCGATGAAATAACTGCCCAAGAACCTTCCATCCCATGTGAAGAAAGAATTCCAATGGCTCCTTTCTCTCATCTTTGACTCACTTCCTCCATCTTCAAAGGCATAAAGAGACGATACTTCACATACCTCAATGCCCTCAGTATCTCTAACATACAGGAAGAATACCTGAACAAAAGGTGTTGCTAGTGTAGAGCTCCAACAGCGTGCACACATTGCTAGAAGCTTTGAGCCATGAAGTGAGAAGAGCTGCATAACACCCAAATTCAAAGTATCACAATAACAGAGAATACAGAAGAATTAGTTCACTTTTCCACTCATTAATGTCTTCTAGAAACTTCAATGGATTTATAGGTTTGAGACAGAAATAGGAAGCCTCAAGAGTAATTGTACAATCAAATTAGACTGATATAAATGGAAGTAATACATTGAACTGGAAGTAATACATTGAGTGAGAACAAATTTTAAAAAAGGCTCTAAAACAATTAAGCTATCAGCTTCCACTGTGTTTCTGGATTTAATGTGCATTCTTGTGCTACCCCTTACCTCTGCTAGAGGACGAAGCAATGCTAATTGTCACGTGGCAGTGCATGGATGTTGTATTTTTGTTTTGTCACCCAGATAGATTTCCTAACCCAAGTGGAAAACACTGTCAAAACCCACAGCCACTTTCAAAGCCAGATGAACTGGACACTGAACTCTCAAGCAAAAAACTCAAAAGCACACACCCCAAAGTACTTTTTGGCAGCAAACCATCGATAAAGAGTTTGGAACTGTAAAAGGATTTCTTCTAAAAAAAAGTGGGGTAGGAAAGGGGAAAAGGGCATTTTTAATTAAATCAACTCATTTATTTGCATGTAATAATAAATAGGACCACCCTGTCATCTAAGAAACAGCTCCCTGAAAAAAGAACCTAAGCAGTTGATGCATTTATATTAGCGAACTTCACAATTGAAATCTGAGATTCCAGCTATTTAGAATTAATCTTATCAGCTCCACCTAGTATATAAAAAAAAAAACATTACATAAAATTTTACGTTCTCCAATTGCAAATCCCTGAAAGACAGGATTGAAATCCAACATACCCAAAGGACTAGTCTTGCCACCTTGTTTCTTACCTCCAAGAGTTAAGATCTTAGTTCATCTACATATACCCTTAATTAATTTCAAAACCAGGAATGTTCAGGCTAGTAATACACCTTCACTGAAACTGATTCCTGCACAAAATCCCCAGAAGTTTCAACCTGTAAATGATGGAATCCAAACCAGACATGCATTTCAGAGTATTTTAGAGATTTCACTGAGATGAGATACCATAATCATTACAACTGCCATCAGCACATTTCTGAAAATCCTTAAAACCTGGAACATAGATATGTACTTCACTGCCAGTAACATGCAGATTACATTTCCCATTTAATTCTAACCACAACACTCAGTAGTTCTGCTATTTTTCTAGGTCACACCTTCTGTTTTTCAATGAAGCAAGCTTTCAAAATTGTAAGAAACACATTCTTTATATTTTCCTTTCTTCCCTTTATTGCAGCAAAGGACTACCACCAGAAGAGCATTCTAGGAGGAGGGGGGGAAAAAAAAAAAATCTGCTTGCTTTCCTCCTGACTAAAAAAAAAAGTTTAGTCAACATTTCTTACCTCCCAAAGTCACTTCTGAACCCAAAGGATTTTAGGAAGTTTCGGTTCTTTTTAACACGTAACTTCGGACAA
>NW_010233009.1:0-23511 GCF_000690775.1 Eurypyga helias | reverse complement strand
AAAAAAAAAAAATCAATCCAAGCTAAACTTGTTTTAGGAGCAAAACATCAGAGATCCTTCTAGAAAACTACCAGCACAAGTGCCTTCCATCTTCAGCTTACGTATTTCACACAATCTGCATGCTTCCTGTAGTGAAGAATCAGTTCAGAATGATGTGCTTGAACTTTAAAAGGCACATAAACAGCTATGACAGGTATCCATGCTCACATCGTTATCTCGGTTGAGACAGCTTTATATCAGCACATTTAAATGCGTAATCAGTAAAAAACAGATTTTCTTCCTCAAAATGCCACCACATGCTACAACCTAATATCAAAACGCACTAATGATTGTTGCTGTTTCAAGATACTGTTTTACACTAAAGCATTTCTAAAAGGCATCTAGGCTGAAACTGTTTTCATGCTGGAACAGAATAATGTCCAAGCAATTTCATCCTTCTTTTTAAGCTGCATCCAAGTGAGTTTAGAGACTCCAAATACTTTCTGCTTCCCAAAGCTAATGCCTAAGTGGCCACTATCCAGAAGGACAGCAATAGTGTTTTACATAGAAAGTAAAAAAATCTTGAATTTGCGCAGAAACAGACCGCAGGGTTTTTATGAGGTTTGGGGTTTTTTTTGTTGTTGTTGCTGGGTTTGTGGAGTTTAGTTTTTTGTTGTTGTTATCTTGGGGTTTTTTGTTGGGGTTTGGGTGGGGTTTTTTGTTTGTTTGTTTTTTTTACACTGTTGCACTCAGTCAGTCCTTTAAATCTTCACATCTACTGAACACTCTCCTTGTATTGAATTACATTTTTCACCCATCAGTGGCCCAGGAACCTCAAAAGATAATTACAAAGTCCTTACTTACAAAATTACTATGAACAGGAAATTTCTTTGCTATAGCAAGCAAGTAGTTCATTTATCTCACAAACTGATTATTAAATTTTTGTAAAAGCAAACCAAAGAAACCCATATGTAAATCAAAAATGAACCAGCAAGGAAATGTAGTCACAGATGCAAATACACATGGATACTTTTCAAAAGCTTAAAAAAAGAACACATCCTTCCCCAAAACAATGTTAATGACGATTTTAAGGTACAAAAAATTATTATATTAGAAGTACATGTATTCAAGTGTATACAGATGGGGTTGTCTGTCTGTTTTTTAATCTCAGCAGCATCTGTAGCGTTCACACATTAATCCTTCCCCTTTACGATACATACACGAGCTGATGAAGGACAGCACATACCCCACACTGTAAAGCAAGCTGTCATTACACAATGCAGCTAGTAGATCTCAAATAAGAATTAAAGGAAATTACTTGTCTTTTTAACTACTAGCTTTTAAGTATCTTCCCAACATGGAAAGCCCTAAGCAGCCCTTTCCACAAGTGACAGGTACTCTTAGAGCTAACGATCCACATCAACATTTTAGGACTGTTCTCCCCAGGCAGCAAAACACTCAGTGCCAGCACTGCCTCTTCATTTCAGTTCAAAGCCTCACTAACAAGGAAATCTTTGATACCTTGCCCCCAGAATTATCCCAACCACCTTTTCGAGCAGAATTTGACCACCATGCTGCTAAGGTCCCTGAGAAACCTAGTGATAGCCAGAAGTAGTAAGAAATCAAAGAACATATGTAAGTATCAATTTGACATTCATCAACAAGGAGACTCATCAGATTAATTTACATGTTGATATGCATGCTGAAGACCAGACAGGCTTGACTCAGTAGCTGGAATGACTCAGAATGCCTTTCTGAGCTGCAAAGTAAAATTACATTTCTTCTCTGCTGGACAACCGGGGAGCTTCTTTACCAGCATTTTCTCTAAAAATGTATATACTGAAAGCACTTTATCTTCTGACCACTACTGGAATCATCTCAAACTGTGGAAAGGTTCCTTATGCTGGGTCTTGTGAGAAAAAGAAATCAAGGACTTGGTGAAATTTAAAAATAACACACAAATGTTTGCTGGATGGTAGAAAGTGAGACAATACAGTTAACAAGACAACCAAAACCAGCTCAACAGGACACTTTAAAATCAAGTGCAGTCATGGGGTATGGAACCATATTCCTGACACAGGTACAGAGCAAACCTGCCCCCTTCCCCCAACTCTTTTTTTTTTTTTTTGGCCTTCATTTCAGCAAGGATACATCCACTTTATCAGTGTGTGTATTTATATTGTTATGTACTTAAAACAACAACAAAAACCCTAAAGCCTAAGCAGTAGCGTGGAAGAACTGCAAACCCATCTAACATTGTTCTCTTGGGTTGTAATAGACAAGCTTCTGATAGCAACAGATTCACATTCAAGTGATATTGAATTACACCTTTTCAATTGCTTAATATATTTCTCAATTCTATACCCCAGTCCTGAAGCCTGTGACTATGATCTACAAATTTAACTACAATCAGTAGGTTACAAGACTTATTGTTTCCATGGAAGGATGTCATTACTAAGAATAAACATTTTGATGGAGACTCTTCATGTAGTCCACATAGTTAGAACACAATTAACTAGCAAACAAGGTCTGATTTTATTCTGCTGGTGTTATGTCAGACATTTTATCTGAGAGATAAGATATACTCACTTCACTCTGTGGCTCCTGAATCACTTTGTAAAGAGATGAAATCAAAGTACTCTTGTCTTTCAAGTTTGTAGCATAGCTGGATATGGATGCTTCTGGCAGTGTCTAAAATAAAAATATTGTAACTAGTAGAAAAAGCAATCCTTATCATTAAAAAATAACAGCTATTTCATCAACAAATTTTCCATTACAAGTTACTATTTAGAGTTTATTATAAACTAAAACTTGTTTCACAAAGGAATACATACTACAGAAATCACCATGTTTTCAGGACAACAGAATTACCAGAAGAGACACTGAATTTTATCACTCTGCAGACAGTTTCATACAGAATGTAATGACAGTGGATAGGAAATAGGTAAAAGCCAAGTTTCACAGTTGCAATACCAGTGAAATTTCACTGTGAAATTGCAGTACTATGAAACTTAGCAGTTTGCAGATCCATACTTTTAAGTTTTCTCAAGACTGACTGCACACAGCTAGTGAACATGACTACAGTATATAGTATGACTCTGAAAGAACACAAGTTCCAGTTGGCGTGAACAGCTCTTCTCTAACACTAAACAGATTTTCTGCCAGTACTTAGGAGGTTAAAAATCTGATCTTTTTAATAACATTTTGGAAGCTGTATGTTTAAATTGACTGCTCGCAGCTCTTGCGGCACTACTTATCTGTAGGTCTTCACAGAAGATCATACTCCACTACACAGATAGGAAGACATTTCCAGTGTATCTAAGCAGACCAGGAGCTACAGTCAAGCCTAGTCCGAACTCAAACCAACAAGGCCATTCATCTGGGGTATGTATTTTCACTGCTCTGCATCAGGAAGCACGTAATCCCAAAGAGGACAAGGAAAAAACAAACTATTTCAAGCAGACATTTACATACAACACATTATCTCAGCAAACTCCAAGGTAACTACTTTTCTTCATAGTCTACAGTAATCAAGCACTCCTGCATACCGCTTCAGCAGCGATTTAAACACTAGTGGCTAAATATGAGTTTAATACCTTGAACTCCGATAACCACTCCTCCACAACACCAGTATCCACAGCTAACATCTTCCAACATCCGTTCCAAAACCTTCAGCCTGAAAGAATAAGTTAACAGTTTGTGAAAACTATGTAGCCACTGCATTAAACAGATCATGAAAATTAAGTCCCTGTGAATATTTAAAGAATCTTAACATGCTTTTACTCGTTATCATTTCACATGCTGACATTACTTTGAACTTTTATTCTACCTCGCTTATACAAGCTGCTGGAGGCATTAAGCATGGGAGTCTTCATGTACAGCAGTTCAATAAATTCCAAATATGTATTGCGTGGGAAGCTCAGTAAGTCAAGAATTGCAGAAATGGCATTTTGAAAACAGAAAATATTACCTTCTCCATTTCAATTTATTTTTCAGCTTACAGAAGTTGAGAGAAAACTGTACGGACTCACTGAAAAGAAATGACTGTTTAAGTTGTTCCTAGTCAACTGCTATTCCTATCTTGGAAAAGGTCACTGAAATAAAGGCTGACACAAAACCTTTCAGTCCTCCCCCATCATGGCAACTGCAAGACAACCAGCCTGCTGCCCCAGCATAGAGCCTGAGATAGGCTCCCCTGTCCAACATCCCGCACAGATCTCAGACAGAGCAAGAGCACCAGCACCAAAACTTAAACGCAAGAGACAGAGTTGCTTTTGAAACTCATTTCTGTTTTCTCTTAATTTTTGAGAAAACACTTAACCATCCTTTGGAGTGTCTTACTCTGAAACAAAGAGCAACGTATCATTAAGATAGAAAGTGATTAAAAGAGCATGCTGGGGGGGATACCTAGGTATAGGTATAGGTAAATTATTTAACAATGCACATCAGCTTATCCAAATTGTGACCATGGATTTCAAACTATAACAAAATTAAATACTCATCTGAGAAAAAAACCAACACTCAATTGGTAAAATGTTCAATCATGTGAGATAACCCATCCAGTTTTGCTTTGCCAGTTTAAAATTAGCCATGAAGTACTGATAACCAAGTATGGGTTTGTGGGTGAATAAGCTGAGCACTTAGGGGTCACGGATGAGAGGGCAGAGCAACGTGGGTGACCTTGTGGCAAGTGTCTGCTACTCATCACGATGAAATATAACGAGACCTTGTTCATAAAACTGAAGAAGCCTCCCATTTACAGGCACCTGGTGTTCATACAGAACATGAACCACCCTGTTATCTCGCAGAAGGACAACACAACAACAAACTCCAACGGTTTTTGGAGTGCACCAATTACAACTTCCTGAAGAAGGTTACTGAGGAGCCAACAAGGACAGGCAGTTTGCTGAACATCATAATTAGAAACATGGAAAAACCAGGCAGCACTGTGAAGGTTGGGGCAGCGATAGCTGCAGGGACCATGACACAGCAGAGCACAGGATCCCAAGAGGAAGAAGGATCAAAGCCAGATGGAAGAATGCTCAAGAATGGTTCCACTGGCTTTTTCAAAAATATCAGCAGCAACAGCATGACTAGGTCTCCACGGCTAAGTGAGACAGAGGACCTGCTGACCAAGGATAAGGAAAAGGCCAAGGCACTCACTGCCACATTTGCTTCTGCCATTATCAGCAAGAGCAGCCCCCGGCAACCCCAGGCCTCTCAGAGCAAAACTGCCTCAGCTGCCAGGCTCAAAGGGCTGTGACCAGAAGCACAAAGTCCAGCTGGAGACCCAGCCTTACTGGTGTATGCTGGGGGTCCATACCAGGCCAGGCCAGGTTAACATCCTCAGGAACAAAGGTGGGTGATGGGACAAACGCCCCCAGGCACCACCACACACAGGGGCCACACAGCCAGAAAGTGGCATTGCAGAAAAAGCCCAAGGGGTCTTCATGAGCAAGGGGAAGGCGAGCCAGCCACACGCACCCCAGCTGCACAGATGGCTGGCCGCCCCCAAACCACCAGTAGGTCAAGGGAGGTGATGCTTCCCTGTGCTTGGCCCTGGTGAGACACACTTGGAGCACTGGGCTCCCCAGCACAACAGACACATGGACATACTGGAGAGAGTTTGAGAAAGGGCCACAAAGCTGATGGACAAACTGCAGCACCTCTCACATGAGGAAAGGCTGAGAGAGCTGGCACTGCTAAGCCTGCAGAAGAGGAGGCTCACAGGGATTTTATCAATGTAGATGATTACCTAAGGGGAGGGAGTGAAGAAGATAGAACCAGGCTCCTGTCACTGGCACCCTGGGACAGGACAACAGGCAGTGGGCACAATGTGAAATTGAAACTGAAAAATGGTTTAAATGTAATTTCATGTAAGGGTTATCGGGTCGCTGTAACATTGTTAACACTGCAAAAGGTTGTCCAGAGTGGCTGAGGAGTCTCATCCATGAGAGATTTTCAAAACCCAGTTGGACAAGACCCTGAGCAACCTGTTCCAGTTTTCTCTACTTTAAGCAAAGGAGGTTGGACTTGATCTCCAGCAGTCCACTCAATACTCACCCATTCTGTCATCCTGTATCAACAAAGAAATAGGAAGGAATGTTATGAAACAAACTCATCGAGTTAAATACCAACTCTTTCTGACCAGCACTGATGGCCTCTAAATGTATAATGACAACCATATAGATTAGTGGCCTCTGAATGGTACAGATGGTGTGTCAAACCTTGCTGTGAAGAGAGGCTTCTAAGGATAATACTGCGTGCTAACAAACACAAAGGCTAGTCCTACTGCAATCATGGAAGCAACAACTTCACCAGTTCCTACAGACTCACAGGATATATTAGCCCTACCTTCACCCCGTGAAGGTGGACGAAGGCTTTTGCGATGTCTCATACTACAGCAGGATTGACAATAGTAACCATTCCCTACTGAGCCGCGTTAATAGCACCAATGCCTGTGCTAATATTGACTGTTCAAAGCAAGAAACCCATGATTTAAGTGTCCAGGGGAGTCCTAGATACTCCAGTCCATAGCTGCCACCGCGTTTATTGAAGACATGCATTTTTTCATGTATTTCTACTGATCCATCAAGGGTTATCTTCAGATTAAAAGCTCCCACACAACACAGGATTCATCTGACCAGTAAAAACAATAAAAGCATCCTTGGCTGTGTGCTGGGTTCAGCAAACCACGACAGGCTGGCATTATCCATTGAAGTAAGGACAACACTTCAAGCTCTTACAACTGTGTTTTTGAAGGCAAGTTTTTTGGGTTTGGTTTTTTTTTTGGCAAAAGCATGAACCTTTAACTGAAATCTATAAAAAGCTGAACTAAAAGAAACAGGACAAAGCTTTTACTGACCAGATCTTTGATTTTTAAAGTCGCAGAGGCATTCCATTGAGAGTTAAGGCACAGAGATGCACAAAAGAGACTGTCCTTACTTTACGTTCATGCATTAAAAAATTTGTTATGACCTTCTGAATACACTGTTTCACCTCAAACGCATATGCACCCACAGCAATGCACATTTGAGTGTCAAAAATAAGAAATCTAATTTTCTAATTATTTTCCTTGAAGACAAAGGTTAATATTATATGTTAGACCAATCTCTCCCTAGAAGCAAAAAAAAAAAAAGCCTCCGTTACACATATCAGGTGTGTGGGATCTATGAAAACAGGCAGGCAACCTACTGTTTTACTGAAGATTGCCACATTTTGTGCTAGTTAAATAATAGATCAAGTTGGACTGCAACAATGTATGGACAGCATTTAATTACAGCTCCGTTTGAGTGGAATCAATTGCAAGGTATAGGCCACTGTAAACATCAGATGCCTCAATCACTACAGAATTAAAACAACAAAGTGGATGAAGTAAATACATGCTACTTAGGAAAAAAAAGCTCTAAAATTATATTGAGAATGTATTTTATAAATACTGAAATGGTAACGGAAATTCAAACACTACAGCAGGCTCTACACAGTATTTCCCCAAAATGTCTTGTTTTAAGGTACATCCGCATGTCATTCCCTTTGACGAGACTTTTTTCCTTAGTCTCTTCCTCTTAAGTCCCTGCAATGAGTTAAAATGAGTACAGTTTGAGTATTTCTTTAAAAACAAATTGCCTTTTTCCCCATAAATCAAACAGTACTTTGACAAAAACTCCAAATTCCCCATGTTCCTCAGTCCAATAGAGTAAGAGGCAGAATCATTTGGATGTCCCCATAGGAGACGGTTGCAGGGAAAAGGAAGAAGTCTCAAAGATACAAATGATAGAACAAAATTAACTGTGATGGATCTCTGCAACAGTCAGGTGGTCACAGCTCTGACACATATATTCTCAGCTTATATCATACATGAAGTGAAACAACTTTAGGTGACACTCATTGCAGATCTCACATAACTTCCTATTTGCCACACAAGGAAAGCAGGCACAGCTGCCACAGCCCAGCTAACACATGGCAAGTTTATCTGTGTGTTTATGCCTTGTGAGTTAATGGAGTATTTTCCACAAGAGTTTCATCTTGGATTAGCAGCAAGAAATAGGACTTATATTAAACAATAATTAACCAACTGGCTTTCCTAGTAGAATATCTATTTAAAGTAAACATACATAAGGCCATACAGCCCTTACGAATGCCTAACATTGGAACCCCAGGATATATGCAACTTGAGCTCTAATAGCAACAAGAGGAGAGTAAGTCTAACTTCCATTCCACTCGAAGTCTGCAATCCATTGTGATACAGCCTGAGGTGAGACTGTTCTCTGGGTCTGTTGCCAAGTAATAAGCAACCTCTGAGCTGTAAATCGACCTTGCTCTATTCTAATACTATAATAAAACTCTTCTTACATAGGAGAGAGCATTTTTTGCTTTGTTTCAAGATGAGTAGTACAACTGGAATAAGATACAAGAAAGCTTATCTGACAAAAGCGATTTTCTTGTTTGGAAAAAAAGACTTCTACAAAGACTCAAAGACCATTTTTTCCATTGCAGCACAAATACAAGAGAAACTTACTGGTTTTGACAGAGAAGGGAGAAAAAGTTGCTATGCACTGAGCTGGTAGAAAGCAAGCCCAAGATGAATGAAGATGTATTCTCTGGCAAACTTACTAAAAGATCCATCTATGTAAATTACTTCAGTTTTTCATACCTGTCACTCAAGACTTTCTTAATATAATAATACCAAATCATAGCCTTGAATGAAATCACAGACAGCACATGCATAGGTTGTTCTTACAATAGGTGGCTTTCCTACTCTTTAAAGCTATCCAGCCTTTGGAGAATTCATCCACACATGCATGAAAATGAAATCTGGATTAAGTACAAGGAGGCTGGACTTGGATGAAGGATGAGTTCTTGAGTTCGGCAGAACTGACCTTCTGGAATCACAGTATTAGGCATTTGCTAGTGGAAGTCACAGAGCTGGAAAAAACAAAACCAAGAGCCAAAAACTGCTCAAGTGACATCCTCTGGGAATTGCTGGAAAAGAAGGGAAAGCATATACTGTGTCTTTACCTAATTTGAAAAGTATCTGCTTGGAAGTTTGTACTATTTGCTAAGAATTTTTTTTTTCTTAGCTTAAGGGAAACATGGAGCAGAGAGTTACGATTTTTATGAACCATCAGCCAAATATGTCAACTCATCCCAGAAGAAGAACAAAGTAAACTCATGAGCATTCTATTAGGATGTACCAGACCCAAACGAGATCAAGTCCCTGGTACATGTTGATCTCACATTCTATAGTAGGTTGCACACAAAAGTAGGGAAGGGCCAATCAGGGCTCAACTTTTCTTACCCTTTGTATTAGGTTTGTCTGGCGAGGTTCTGGTAGCCAGGGGACTACAGGAGTGGCTTGCATGAGCAGCTGCTAGAAGCTTCCCCTGTGTCTGACAGAGTCAATGCCAGCCAGCCCCAAGACATGCTCACCAGCAGCCAAGGCCGAGCCCATCAGCAACAGTGGCAGCATCTCTGGGATAACATGTTTGAGAAGGAGTAGCGGTGAACAGAAGAGAGAATTTGCAGACATAGAGAGCAAGATATGAGAGCAACAACCCTGCAGACACCACGGTCAGTGGAAAAGGAGGGGGAGGAAGTGTTGCAGGCACCCAAGCAGAGGTTCCCCAGCAGCCCATGGTGAGGCCGGCTGTCCCCCTGCAGCCATGGAGGGTCATGGGGGAACACAGACCCACCTGCAGCCCAGGGAGGGCCCCACTCTGGAACAGGGGGATCCCCGAAGGAGGCTGTGACCCCATAGGCAGCCCTTGCTGGAGCAGGCTTCTGGCAGGACCTGTAGACCCCTGGAGAGAGGAGTCCAGGCTGGAGCGGGTTTGCTGGCAGGACTTGTGACCCCTGTGGGCGTCCCAGGCTGGAGCAGGCTGCTCCTGAAGGACTGCACCCCATGGGAAGGGCCCACGCTGGAGCATTTGTGAGGAACTGCAGCCTGTGGGAAGGACTTGCGTCAGAGATGTTCTTGGAAGAGTGACTCCTGTGGGAGGGACCCCACGCTGGAGTAGGGGCAGGGTGTGAGGATCCTCCCCTGAGGAGGAAGGAGCAGCAGAGACAGTGTGTGATGGACTGACCACAACCCCCATTCCCTGTCCCCCTCTGCCACTTGCGGGAAGGAGGTAAAGAAAAGCAGTAGTGAATCTGAGCCTGGGAAGAAGCAGGGAGGGGGCGGAGGGAGAGGGGAGGGAGGAGTAGAAGGTGTGTTAACATTTGATTTTAGTTCTCTTTTACTCCGATTTGATCAGCAATTTTTTTTTTTTTTTCCCCAAGCTGAGTCTGTTCTGCCCATGACAGTAACTGGTGAGTGATCTCTCCCTGTCCTTATCTTGACCCATGAGCTTTCATTATATTTCCTCTCCCCTGCCTGGCTGAGGAGGGGATTGACAGAGCAGCTTTGCTGGGCACCTGGCCTCCAGCCAGGGTCGACCACCTATACCCTCTGAAATAGTACAAGTAATATTAACAACTTTTTAATGAGATCTGCATCATATATCAAGTTCACTTAAGGACTACAGTCTACATTTAACATTCACATTGCTGAACCCTTTTCTCTCCCAACTTGTTTGGGAGACACAATCCTTGCTAAGCCTCAGCCCAGGAAACCGCACTCAGGCAAGCGCCTTCTTGAATTAATTATCAAAGAAGAGAATGTATTTTCTGGATGTTAATGTAAAACTCATTCTAGTGGTCTGTCCATTTGCTATACAATTCTGGATATGGTCAAGCTATCCTGTTCAGATACTTGTAGGTGCAGTAACAGGTAGCAAATCATTCCAAGTCTCTTGAGAAAAGAAACTGATGCTACTGTGGACTCCAGAAACCACTCTGGCAAATTGCAGAAACCACAAAGGCCAGGTCTGACTTCCTGACATTCTCCAAACTTGCACAAAGACAAAAACCCCATTGTGCTAAGCCTGAAACAGTCACATGCTCTGTTCAAATACACAATGCAAGCAGTGCTCAAAGACTCAGTACCAAATACCCTCTTGTAATTTCTATCTTCAGTGTAAAATCAGGCAGTGGCAACAAGACAGCTAGCAAGCATCACTGACTCAGGATCAAGCAAATTCCTGAAGTGACAAGAGATGGCTGTTCAGCATCTTCTAACAGGAGAATTAACAAGCATTAGGTGAAACTACAGGTGACAGATTCAAAACAAACAGGAGGAGTTACCAAACACAGCGTGACCAAAGTGTTGAGTGCCAAGTCCAAGTACATGAACTTTACATAAACGCACAGAAAAAAGAAGCCTGGGCACATTAATAGAAAGAAATCCATCCACAGCCACTAAATATGTAAGGATTTCTTCCAGTTCAGCAAGCTGAAGTCAGAAGTTGTCTGCCCAGAACACTCCTTCAGCTTCCCCTATCAGTTCCTTTCTAGGCCCCTATTCAGTCAGTTAGACAAGGAGGTTTCAGAGATTCTGGTCTGATGCAGTGTGGTCATCACCGCAGTCTTCTCAATACGGTGGTGAACCTACACACAGATAACTGGTTTGAACGTGTTTGTTCCCAGCGGCTTGTAAAGGTTACTGAGCCTTAGGAACTGAAACTGCAGTCAATTTGAATTTCATATTGCCAAAGGTGTTTTTCAGTTTTGCTGCTTCCCCCTGTCCCCCATCAGTGCCAGAAGCAACCACCTTATCTGCAGCTTCCATTTTCGATCACAGTGTGGAATGTCAGCCTTGGAGAGTCAGGGGGCAACAGATTTTTCCATGATATAAACAAGATTTCCTGATCTCGTGCACATATGCCTCTCGAACAGTTTACACTTGAGATATGACAAAGTGACAAGATAGTTGCCCATCAAATGAAAGAGTCCTCCTGAATGATATCCATTAGCTCTAAGATTTTAAAAATCTGTAATAATATTCAGCCACAGATGACAGACCTTAATTCATTTTTGATGACAGCAAATAAGGAAAAAAAAGTTACCCGAAAGACAGAAAGCATGCATTAACTAGACTGTAAAGAAACCATAAATACCTGTCTTAAATGCAGCTGTTTCTTGTGCCAAGGATCCAGCACCACAGAATACTGATGCTTTGCAGCCCAGAAACCCCCACAAATACCTGTCATACCAAACTATAACTCACAGCCTTCTAAAACCTTTCAACTCTATCAACGTGGGGAAGGAAAAAAAAAGCGCGCAGCCAGACACACCACCAAAAATGTCACCTACAGTTGAGGTCTTAACTCCATTTACAGTGCTGGCAAACAGTCACATGGGCACACGTGACCCAAAACATTCATGATGAAAGCTTTTTAAGAAGCTTTGAGCAAAAGATAGGATCCCTATAAGCGTAGGCTTTTGAAGATTTTAATCCTGATCTTTGGCTCCTGGCAGTTATATATGCTTAACTTCCTATTAGCAAATAACGATTACAACCTCCCTTTGTATGCAACTAACCTTGTACTTGACCTGTGCCAGCAAGGAGATAGCTCGCTCAAGACAATGAAACGACTCATGCCAACTAAACAACTCACTGAGATAGGAGATTACACGTTGATATATTCACTTGGATGTATACAGGCCATAGTAAGTCAGATTTATGTTGTTACAGCAGTGCAACAGCAGCCCTACCAGTACAGTGCCAAACTGAACTAAGATGTAACTTTCACAGCTTGAATTTTTGTTTTAATCCTACTTTACTATTTCTTCCTTGTCGCCTCCTGCGCAAAAGCACACAGGAAGTACAACTGCCACCCTTATAAGCGCAGCGTCAGTCAAAACTGGTCACCTCTAAGCCAACTTACTCCGGTTACAGCCCATTCTTCAGCCTGCAGAAGCCCTACTCTCTTTCAAGCTAATTCATCTGTGGCATCTCCTCAAGTATTAGCTTTTCTATCACCCATAATGTACCAATAGTTATGTTCATTACAGGAAAATAAAGTAAAAGCAATTACTTTCTAAATGGTTTTTCTTAGCAGCTGAACTATGCTTGCTTCCTCTTTTGTTTTACTCCATGCAAATACTTATTGCTTACATCTTATTGAATCTTTTGGAACAGATATAAACAGCCTAGTCTTAGATAAAATAAAATACACACAGTTGAAAAAATCTTGTCTTAAGGTATGTTCTTATTCTGGATTAATACAGTTAACAGTTTAACATACACCAAGAAAAATCAAGGTAATAACTATATGCGCCATAAGGAAATAGAATTTAAAGTAACATTAAAGTGAATACAACCACAAGCTTAATCAAACATAACTGAAATGACAAGCAGAAATATACAAAAGGGAACAAGTGTGCTCATACTACACGAGTGACCTAATCCACACACTTTTTCCTTTTTCTTTTTGCTTTAGCAACAAAATTCATTAGTATTAAAATAAAGGTATCTTCTTTATGCTCTGGTAAGAATGAACTAGAAAGCTCTAGAAATGTCTGTCTTCTATTTATCAGCACTCCTGTAACTTGTTTCAAGAGCCTCTATGGACAAGTGATAACCACCATACATGACACCCTGCTCTTACCACTCCTGGAAAGGAAAGTGGCAAGGCACATGTTACCACTTACTAGAAACACTCTCTGCAGAAACCCAAAGTAAACTTACTCTTCTCATGCACCCTAGTTTCCCCAGGCCCACATCCCTGTGAAGTCAGGAAGGTTCCCTGAAACCCAAAGACAATTTAAATTTAAAATAGTGAAACAGAACAAACTAGGCAGAGAGAATTAGTACGTTGCAGCTCTCATTTCAGTGTTGCATTCGTCTTGAACCACTCAATGGCATTATTTTGCTAACCATGCAGTGACATCTAGCCCTTGCCTCCTCAAACTTCAGTGTTACTATAATGTATTAGTAGTTATTCATTTAACCCAGCTCTTTGTAAGGTCTGTTTGCTGCAAGCTGATTTTAAAACCAAGTCTTCTTTTCTAAGTGAAAATTGCAAGTCATCTCAAATTTGAGGTTGTTAGAACTTTGAGCCATATACCAAAAAAGGTGCCAGTCAGTTCAGCTGTTGCAAAGACCCAGTGTAAAGCAAGCATAAGCAGGTGCTGCACAATAGCCCGAGTATGAGCTAAAAAGCATGCAGAGAATTGAGCAGAGGCTGTACTTCACCTGAGCATCAACTGTTAAAGGCACAATTCCAGCACCTTCTACCATTACACCATGCAGCTTCAGCTCGGGCAAGTGGAGCAGCATTCATCTGACACGTAGCTTGGCAGTGACTTATCAGAAGGAAAGAGACAGCTCAAAACGCAGGTACAGGCATTTCAGCAGGCTCTTCACCTTCCATTTTTAAAACTCTTCACCTTCTGCTTTTTAATAGCAACACCAAGAATGCAACACTTTTGGCCAAAACTTCCCAACCCCATTGGCTGAGAATGAGATTTCGGGAGATTCTGCCCATTTCCAACCCCATTCCAGGTAACTGCACCCAATTTAACTGTAAAGGCAGAGATGCCTACCTGCAAGCCAAAGACTGACTTTAAAAGATACTACATCAGCCCCAGGAGGAATAGATTTTGTAGCAGCTCTCGGGACTTCATTGCAACTGAATCCTCTTTCCACCTCCACAAAACGTGGGGAGCTCCACAAACTGAGAATTAAGTTGTGAAAGTTACAGGTCCTTCAGAGGTGACCGACTTTTATTTACTTAAATTAGGTAACTTATAAGTTCTGAAAAACATATAAAATAGTATTACTAGCATGCAAACCATCTAAAGATAATTCTGTCTGCTTTGAAATCATACCCTCGTTCACCAGTCACATATCTGCAGTTAAAGCTTCCCTCTACGACCTGGACTCCTACACTGCAAACGTGTAAGTGTTCACGTAACCACAAATAAGAACTATCCGTTGAAAGCATTCCCACTTGTAGCTGAGGAAGTCCAACACACTGTATTTGAAACAAGCATGAGACTATGCTTTTGGCACAAATCCTGGATGTCCCAGGAGTAGGCTTTGAGGAACTTAGTACACTGCAAGAACAACCATTATGGTGTGTTTACCCAGAAGCAGATCTACAACATAGTGCAGCAACACCCGACGTGACCAAATGTGACTGCAACGGAAGGTCTGATTTTACTTGTACTCCAGAGCATTTATTTTAAATGAGTGCTAGGATACAACCCCATCACACTAACTACCAATGCAGCAACATTAGCATTCTGGATAACTTATTATTTTCGAAATATCTCCAGTATACCATTCTATCATATCCCCAAAGATCAGGAGAGAAAAGCAGGAACCTTGCTATTAGGAATATACCACAGATTTTATAGTAAAAAGGTATTTATGGTGGTCTATCAACATGTTTTAGTAGCTCATCTTGACAGAAAAAAGCTATATGAAGGTGCATTTTCCAGAGGAGGGGTACAGCAATCCTGAAAATAATCATAGGGTTTAGTTTGTTTTCAGTGGTTGACGATGGCTCCCTGTTAAGTTACAGAATTAAAATGATCCATCGATACATGCACGTAATGCCTTGTTAAACAGCTTCAGGAAAAATACACTTTATCTTTCCATGGCAGTTTTCCCATTCGTCCTCACCCCTTCCACCCCCAAACCAATCCTCCCATACAAGCCTGTTATACTCACAAGACTGGAAACATTAATTTAAAAAAAACATTTCAAAGCACCCAAGAACAACTTTGTGGTTTTTACATACTTTATAAGCAACAGAAAAACATGACCCCTTTAAGATTTTTGAAAAGTAACAGCAGGACTCTCACTTCTCTCATTCAGAAAAGATACATCCAACACGTGAAATGCTCTATTGCCACACAGCATTTCAACGCTGTAGTAGAGACAAGCGTGTGCCACTTGAAGCATCAGACCACTTACTACCCTCTATGTCTTGCTCTGTATTGTAATTTAAAAGAAGTCAAATCCCAAAAGCCTAAGAGGGACAAAGCAGGGAAAAAGGTGTCATTTGCCTTACACTGTAGGGCATCTTAACTGAGGTTAAATTCCTATTAGACAAAAAAGCTCTTCAAGTAAAAAGTTCCCACTTCATGAAAGCATCTAAAGCTAGGAATATTAATTATTCCAAGAAATAAATATAAATCTAATGAAACTCAAGTTACGCAGGCTCTGGAGGGGCTCTTATCTGAGCAACTCACGTACCGATTTCCAGGTATCACCAAGTAGTCTGCCATTGTTCCGAAGCCGCAACAACGCAAAGTTTCCAATGAATTTATATTGGTATCACTTAGGTAGCAGAAAATAGTTTAAGATTAAAAATAACAGAGCATGCATTCATTTTCTTTTATTTGCATTCTCATTAAATCTCAAGATGTATTCTGCTCAAGACAGGCCTGATTTCTACATGCATTCCTTAAGACCTTCATATCTTGTATTTCTGGAGGAAGTGAGCAGTACTTCAATATTTAGTTCGAAATTCAAAGCACAGACTTCATGGTTTACAGCCTGACAATTACTTCTGTAGTCTAACAGCAAAGTAGCCAAAAACTGTCTCCACAATAACCTGAAGTCTGTGAACTTCGAACTTGATTTAGCGTGTTCTGCTTACAGGCAGCAACTGCAAAGTCACTTCAATGGCAGATGTAATTACGACGATACATGGAAATTGGTCATTGACTACACACGTATTTGGGACACATTGGCCTCAAATGAACCAGAGCTGAACGATATCAATACAGCTTAACAACCCCAGGAAGCAACATGTTAGGTCTGTAACATCTGCTGTGTCCATAGGAAAGAGGAGTTGCAACGAACCAAGAGCAAAGCAGGCTGCACCACATGAGAGGAAAAAGCAGGCACCATCTCAGCGAGAGGCCACTTGTCAAACAGTACGACTCTGGGGGGTGGGGCTAATAACTGCACAACACAAGATGATCATGCACCCATAACTCAAAATCAGTAGACACATTTAAGGAACCGCTTGAAGGGTAAATGAGGCATCTTTCAGTTCCCATTTCAAAACTCCATTAACTTCCAATTCCCGCTTTTGTCGGTTCCTCTGTTTACTGTACAAGCAGGGTCCTTCTTTTAGGTGTTTCTTCTCCTTTTGACATCAAGTAAGTATACCCACATCCTACTGCTGCTACTGAATCTATACAGGGCTTTTAATTTACCACACCAAAAAGCAGCAGTAAAATCACTAAGTTAGTCCTTGTCAGTGTTTCACTGGATTGCTGCAACTCCGTGAACACAGGTGAACTATCATCCACTCATCTAAAACACTTTTAAATCCCACTAAAATGGGAATGAATCAAAGATGTTTAAGGAATGAATGAACGTACGCATTATGTACGCAAAGGAACTGCACAGCTTAGGTACCTTCTGTGATGACTTTAAGTTTCAGGTGGAAAATCCCTATCAGTTTTCCCTGTACAGCTACAGCTTGCCAGTAACAACAGTTGGGGATAAAATACCACTGCACAGGTACTCATTCTAGTAAGAACTCTTGGTAACCAGTGCTTATGCATATGCTTCAGACATAAAAATACTATTGAAAATATGTCTGCCAAACAAAAGTTATTAAGGCACAAAAAAACTAAAAGTTGGCTGAGGAGATTAGCGATCTCTCCCATCTCTAACATGATGCACAAGTGCTGGAAGAATAGCTGTGCCATACTTGCACACATTACTGAAAATCCCAAAAAAACTTCAACCAATTCCAGCTGAAACAACAGGATTCCGATACTTGAAGCAGTATCATTAAGCAGTCTGCAAAACAGATTTTCCTTCTGTTGCGTTTCACTAAGTAGCATGGCAAATTTGATTCTCTAAGTACAGGATCTCATCACAACACCACTGAGGTGAAAACATCATTTACAGTACTGACACAAAACGCTGCTGAGAAAACAGGGAGGGGGGTAAAGAACCTTGAATTTTCCTCAGCTTTACAATTAAAGGTACATTTTCTCAGGAGAGGCAGGAATCGGTAAACACCAGCACTGGCGAAGCTACAGAACACGGGTGTAAGCGGATGTGGAGAATTACTGTCAAAAGCCTCTCACCTGCTTCTCTGGCTTGCTGCACTGGGAATTTAGTTCAAAGCAGGAAAAAAAACCAGCAGGAGCCTATTAGTCTTTCCAGACCTGACATACGGAGTCAATATAATTGGGAGTGTGAGAGATGCGAGTGGAAAGACTACAGCTCACTGAGCCCAAAAGCTGTAACGGAGTAAAAGCAGCAGCGTGGACGCAGCACGCGACACGAAACAGGTAGGTATTTTGGCACAATCTAAAGAAAGTCATTAAGAAAGATATTATTTTAACTGAGCAGACAGTAGTTGGTTCAGCCAGATGTGCTACTAACCACAAACTGTAGGAGAATTTCACCGGCAAAATCCAGGGCAAAATTACAGTAAGGAACACAAAATTGTTGCCTAAGCACGAAGTACCAAGAGCTAAAGAATTCCCTAACGTGACTCCTCCCCATGCTTTCAAAAAAAATCTCCCTTCACCAGCCTCACACAAAATACTTGATGCTGCAGTCCAATTTCGCAATCTACTTCAACCCTGGAGGAGTAACATTTCCTTCAGCCAGCAAACACTGAGAAGTGTTCCTGGGGATAAAAAGTTTTCATTTTTGTACCTGAAGATCCTATAGCCTGCTTCCTCAGAGATGTTACTACAGTACATCCAGCATGTACTGCATGACATACTGTTTGAAAATATTCACAGTATCCTTATTTTCAGAGATGGTGCCTGGTATTAGAAATCTGTTAATTGCAATTTTTTAGATTTTTTAGGTCAACTTAATGTTTTTACACATATTGCAGTTATTTCCTTTAATATGGCAAACACTGTAGAATTAAAGAGACTTTCAAATACAAAACAATTGTCTTCACGTAGGAGTACAAGACGCAAGTACCTGAAAACAAACCACAACGATGCAGTACAGCCTTGTCCACTAACCAGACATTCATAAAGACCTTATATTATCCAGCACTAGCTTCTGTACAACAGACTGATGAACTGCTTAATTATTATTAGTTTTAATTCTCTAGCACATATTTCAAGTGTAATGGGCTTTCCTCTCATTCCCCCCAACCCAAAAAAAATGCAATAATATATACTAATACTACTGAATCGTGGTGTTTAGCATTAACAAAAATATTGAAGTTGCATGCATTGCTCATCGGGTTGAAGTTAATGCCTCGCTAAAGCATAAATATTTATCCAGTGCAAACAGCAGGAAACCTTAAGAGACAGCATGGCTTTAGGCACTGGAGTTAATTAGTATCCAGTGTGGCTTCAGACCGTACTATGCTATTCTTAATTAAAGGTTAGCTTCCAAACAGAAAAAAGTAACACAGTGTAAAGGGTATCTTATCTCCCACCTAAGAGAGCCATCTTTAATAGCTATCAGCAGCGCCCAAAATACACAGTTTCTGTCACTAGATTTAGAATGAGAGCTCTCACACCCATCGGCATAGAATACAGATCCTCAGCGACTTATGCATCAGCAAGAGGCGTGTTTTACTACTCTGTTAGTATTGCTTCTACCTATATTTCATTGTTATGCTTTGACTGCTATACAGCATTTCACATCACTGGAGGTTAGAGACGGCAGAACACAAACATACATCTGTTTTGGAGAGATAACCCACTTCCAGTCTTCCTCTCAACAATCAGATGATTCATCAATGCCAGTCATTTAAAATAAACTAATAAATGCTTTCATGCACACCCTCGCTCTTCATGGCATTCTCCATATAGAAGAGTGATGATTATTAAGTATCTGTCAAATTCCGCATGCTTTATTAATTCTGGATCTAGTCACACTCCTAGTAACAACGAATGTTTGTTGAACCCTCTTGTGTTCAATATGTACACCATTCAGAAGTCACACCGAAGCCTTATAAACTTAATTCACCACACTGAAACCAATACACCAACCTTCCCCCATTTCTGGCACTGCAATGACAAGAAAGGGTCACATTCGGGCAATTTCAGCGCTCGCTTGGGCTGTACGTTGTGCTGCTTCCATTCACTACCATCCCAGTTGTTACCCAAGCATGGAGGATCACGTGGGGATGCGTCTAAAGAAATCGCTGTCAGTAACAGTTGCCCTCCCAGGCTAAGCCGACGTTCTATTTTTATTCTGCTGGTATTTGACGTGGTCCTAATTAGGACAACAGCTTCACAATAGTTTTACCAGAACTACAGGAAAACACAGCACAACTAAAATCATACAGGATTCAGATGCTGTTTTGGGGGGATTTTTTTCCCCTTAATGGAATTCAGCAGGGTGTCAGTTTTCATGCTAACAAAGTTCCAGCACAAGTTCTGGTAGAAATCTGATGATTTACAACATGAACAAATTCATAAGCACTTGAACCCTCAGCCTCGTGGAAAAATTTTAAGTTTCACCAATGGTATTCAAATAACTTTAAATATTTTAAGCATCCGTTATGTATGAAGAAAATCTGAAAAGCGTGCTGAACTACTTCACCTTAGAAAGGGTGTGCGTACACTTGTAACATACATCACGGAGCACAGGGATGGTTCCGCTCAGCGCGGGAACTAATAAAGCATCTCAATGGCATGCAGCGCACGAGCAGCCTCGGAGCTTCCAACACAGCCTGGGGAGCTGTTCCCAGCTGCTCCACACCGAGGGCATTTTCATTCTTTAGCACTCCTGGGCCCCAACAACACCGACCCAACACAGCTTTCAGTCCTAACCCCAACACCACTCGGGTACCGCCTCCCAGAGTTATCTCGAGAAACATTTCAAATAAATTAATCCAATTTAAGTTCCTAACTAACTGGTGCTAATAACACAAGGCTTTAATTCCAAGACTCCCACTTGTGCATTTAATACGCTATCATTTTAAATCTGGCAACTGAGTACACACAGCGAACTGCTGGAAGAGACTTTTTTGGGGAAAAGAAAGAAAATATGGACTTAAAGAAAAGATATCATGCCTACAATTCTAGTTAAGGTGTTTGTGGTGTTTTTTTTAACTCACATAATTAAACAGTACTGCAATAACAAATCAAAAGATGTAATTTTGTTGAGCAGGAAAACGATCAGATTCCAGTAAAAGAACAAATCCTTTCACGTACATGCTACCAAGTACAAACCAAGACACTGAAAAACACTGCAGATAAAAAAAGCAGGTTTTAAGCACATTGTATTTCCATAATACCATGGAAGAAGTCTTAAGAGATTAGAGAGAGTCACTCCAGTCAAACTGCTACGCTTCAGGAGATCCAGACAAATTTGCCATCTCCAGTTCTTCCCTAGCATAAGAGATTCAGACCATAGTTCTACCTTCAAAAAAGGCCGCACACGCAGAGCGAAGGTCTTATCCTCAGGCTTCTCATTCCCTATACAGCAGGATAGGACCTTCACGTTTATCGCTTCTGGAAGACTGACTGCTTGGAAACCGGTCACACGGTAAGCAACACACAAGCGCGGCGATTCACAGGTGGAATCTCCACCTATCCCAATAAAACCACCCTCACAAATCCTATGGCAGACTTCAATATAAGCTTTGCACCCCCTCTCGCCTGTGCGTGGAGGGAAGCGTGCCAGGTTGCGCAGGGAGCATGTCTGCCCGAGCAAAAGCTTGGGAGTGAAAACGGACCTGGCGATCAACCCAAGGGATTTTGAGTCTAAACTGCTCCGATACAGGCTTGGTATGTTTGCAGAGCAGCCAGGTGATATCTGTTATGAGCCCAAGTGCTACTGCATTTTAATATTCTCAACAACTTAAACGTTTAAGCCTCATGAAAGTTTCATTTGAAAGCCTCAAATATCAGGAGTACTCCACAGGCTTCTAGTCCCAGAGGAAAGCCTGGGAATTGTGACTTTTCTCTTACACCAAACCGTGCATCTTCCACATAACCCAAACTAAAACACTGTCACCTCAGCCCACAGAATGTCTGTCTGTTTTTTAATTAAATAGCCAGACATTAGCCAACATTTGATAACTGGTGTTTCCAGAATGAACAAGCGGATTTTCACACTGCGTGTGTTAAAGTCAGCGCCAGGTTAAGAGAGAACCTAATACTTAAGGCAGGATTTAATGAAAATGCATTTCCTGACACGGACAAAGAGAGAAAGTTCAAGTTATGGGGGTTTTACGCTAGCACGTACTAAGAACTAGGCTTCAACTCAGCAACTTACTATTAGGTCTGATACAGTCATACCACATGCATCAGTAAACGGTCTCTTCTCCCAGCTTAGCCCTATTGTGCTAAGTAAAACACAGATGACACATACTGCGAGGCACTACAAAGGGTATCTCATGCATGTGCTTGTTCGCAATACAAGTCCTTGCAAAATTAGAACCCAAGTGACTTAACTGCCCAGCTATGCCTGTGAACACGACTAGAGTAAAAAAAGGACCCTCCAATTCAGGAAACGACGGCAGAAATTTAATGGTATTCTGCCCAGGAAAGCCTTTTTCCTTGTAAGAAGTGTTCTGAATAAATCTAATTTGTGCCTTTAAAACAGCTCAACACTGAAAGGAAGTGAATTTACAGTTAATAAACCATCCGGAGCAATACTGAACTTCCTCAAAACTGCCACCCCTCTGACAAAAGGCCTGTTAAAAGTACCTTGTCTCACAAAGAGATGATCACAGAAGAGAAGTGTCCAGGTTTTGCATTTCAAAAGTATTTTCACACTGTTGTCTTACTCTGGAGGAAGAATTATGTGCAAGAACAGTGCTGGATGGACGTAAAACTCAACTTCAAAATACATTACTTTATCAAATGTATTTCCCTGATGAAAGTAAAACAGGAAGAAGTTAATTTGATGGACCTTTATAACGCTATTTACTTTTCGCAATGCAACATAAAAGGACTTGCTGAAAGACAGAGAGGACAACAGAAGCAAGGCTCTGCCACAGAGGAGGGCATTCTGTGAAAAACACAAGCTTCTAAGACGACACTATTGCATCCAGCTGCATTACTGGAGGGAGAAGCCGCAGAAAAGCCTTGTAGATGCCATGAGCAGCAATCGCCCGTGTCACCCTACGCTTTGCCACATAGAACTGCTTTTTGCTTCTTTGCAGTGTCATTTGTTCAAGCTGCCTTAAAAATAAAAAGCACTACTGACCAAATCTGAATTTGCAGCTCGCAGAACCACCTAACAGCAGTCACTCAGTTGAAGCTTCCAATACTGGTTCTTCTATAGTCGCCTTCTCACGCACTGGGAGCATAACCGAAAAGTTATGAAAGATCAATGCCAACAAGGCTTAATAATCCTCTAAAAGACAAGTCTTGTCCTTGTGAACTTAAGACTTCAGGCGCTCTTTCGGGATAGTCAGAATTCAGCTGCTCGGGAAACAAAGGCGACGGCTTTCGGGATGACAGGGAAGGAGGCGAGCCCACGGGCAGAGCCGCTCCTGTGACGCTGCCTCCGAGAGCCCACGCACACGGCAGACTGCTCCCAGCCACCGCGCGTGAGGCCGAACAGGGCAGCCCAGGGAGGCAGCAGCCCCCGCGGCCGGCGGCACCCCGACCTACCAACCTCACCCGCAAACTCCCAGCGACCGCAACTGTTGCTGCCACCCCTCGCGTCCCACGCGCGGACACTCGATCGGCCACACGCAAGGGACGGGCTAGCGCCACGCTGATCTCCGCCCT